>NC_068986.1:27136547-27139047 GCF_001194135.2 Octopus bimaculoides | reverse complement strand
AAATCACATGGCAAAGGTGGAATGAAATCAGAATAATGGCAGAAAACAGAACTAGTTAGAGAGACTGTCTCACAGTTTTATGTGCCTCATAGCACAGAGAGAACTAACAACCTAAAACAAAATAACAGCTTGCTGGATAAATTGTAGCTGTGTTACTAGAAATTATCAGGAGAAAATTATAAACTGCCAAACATGATGGTTGCCGAAAGATTTGAGAAGATAGAATGCCTACACATTAAGCTTGATAATAACTGATTGAGATTTACTGACAACAGAACAAGTTAAGTGAGCTTTCACAAATTAGATTAAACTTTCATCTTCTCATCCATCCCACCTAAGAAGAAAGACACAAATCCTCTTTTGAAATATCAAACTTGATTGTGGTTTTGTCTTTTATATGTGTGTGTATATTATCAAAACATCAATATTTCCATGCTTAAATAGCTCAGACAAATTACTGAGGCAGATGTCTTATTATGGCCAGATACCCTTCTTGTTGCCAACCTTTATCTGTTTCCAAGCAAGGTATTATTTACCCATGGCTAGACATGTCTTTTCTTTTTCTCCAGAATAATGGTAATGAATAACATTCTTTTGCAACAATCATGCAATGTCAAGTAAAAGGGGCACACAAAGACACACATTCACACTCATAAGTATATACAGCAAGCTTCTTTCCGTTTCTGCCTACCAAATCCACTCACAAGCTGCAGGCTAACCAAAAACATTTGCCCAAAATACACGCAGTGGGACTGAACTTAAAACCATGTGGTTATGACACAAACTTAACCACACATCTGTGTGTTATTTCTTTACTACCCACAAGGGGCTACACACAGAGGGGACAAACAAGGACAGACAAACGGATTAAATCGATTATATCGACCCCAGTGCATAACTGGTACTTATTTAATCGACCCCGAAAGGATGAAAGGCAAAGTCGACCTCGGCGGAATTTGAACTCAGAACGTAGCGGGCAGACGAAATACCGCTAAGCATTTCGCCCGGTGTGCTAACGGTTCTGCCAGCTCGCCGCCATATCTGTGTGTGTGTGTGTGTGTTTGTGTGTGTCTCGTCCCTTCTGTAAATATATATATATATATATATATATATATTACTGGCTTTAGTCACACATCTGTGTGTGTGCGTGTGTGTATATATTACTGGCTTTAGTCAATGAACTATTGACATGTTGAAACAACTTCAACTGATTTAGTCATCAACCTTAATACTCATTTCTGTCTGGTATTTTACTTCATTGGTATCTATTTCACAATATGCTAAGTTATGGAATATAGAGGGACAGAACACCAGTTTACGTAAGTGGTACACACACATACACACACACACACACACACATACACAGAGGCTTCTGCACTATTTCCAGCTATCAAATTACATACAGAAGCTAAATGCCAACCCAAGGCTACAGTAGGGGACATGTTTCTAAGGTGCTGCACAGCCGAGTTGAATGTGAAAAAATAACACAATTGCAAAGTAAGCCTCTTAATACAACAGCTTATGCCTGCACATGCACGAGTGTGTGTTCATTTTTGCAAATGGGTGCTAAAAAGTTCCTGGATTTGGGTAAAAGAAAATACAGGAGGAACAGTTAATAATGATTTTATTCATCATATTCCCCTCTCAGATTCACACACTTATTGCAGCGGTCCTTCAGTTTTTCTAAGCTTTGTAAAAGAACTCAGAAGGTTGGGCCTCCAATCAAGCCTTTTTACAATATCCTTAAAGCCAGGAACTTTTCAGCACCCCCTTGTACATCTGTTTTTCTATGTGAGCATGGGTTAGATGCATATATAATTGGGATGTTGTCTTTTTTATAGCAGAATGTCCTTTCTGACACTGACCTTAACATGTTTCTCAAAGAAGGATCTCATATTCCATGTGTCTTTGAAGGCAGAAAGTGAGCAATGGTTTGTTGTTTTCAAAAATGACAATAACACTGTTCATAGTTCAAGCCTTTCATGGAGCACATACCAAAACAAACACACACACACACACACAAACCCAACAGGCTTCTTTCAGTTTCCATCAACTAAATTCACTCACAAGACTTTGTTCAGCCCAGGGCTATAGCAGAAAATCATGTGGTCGGGAAGCAAAGTTATCAACCATACAATCATGCCCACACACATACATATACATAACAGAGAGAGAGAGAGAGAGAGAGAGAGAGAGAGAGAGAGAGATGCTGACAGAAGAGGGTTGGGTGTTAAGGAGGAGAAGAGAAAACATATTTTCCACACACACACACACATTACCTTTGCCGAAGTTTAACTATATTGCTGTCACTCCATCAGCAATACAACCAAGTGATTCTCACATTACCAATAGCCCAAACACAAAAGTTGGCATTCATGGAGATCTGCCTTTATCAAGATGAGAGCAAGACAATTGTCTCAGCATCTCAAGTTCTTATCTACTTCCTCATCTACACTTACTTATAAGAGGAAAACCCAGGAGTCTGAATTAATAATACATC
>NC_068986.1:27133272-27135843 GCF_001194135.2 Octopus bimaculoides | reverse complement strand
AAAAAAAGATGAGAAACTCTGCCAGGGTGATGAGAATAACAATTTCCACCTACCCCTGTTGCTTCTTTAATTAGTCTTTACAACATCATCTTTATTTTCTCCGTTATAGCCCAACGGATCCTAGCCTTGGAACCCCAGCAGTATTTCTATCATCAACAGTGCCCCTACTTGCTAGTAACCCAAGTGGAAATTAACATCCTGACTCCCTGCCCAGCTGGAGATAACCCAACACTGACTATTTCCCTCTCACTGCACTGCATGGTGTATAGATTATCTCTTGTTCTTTGGAAGTATTAACACCACTGCAATTGAGCACATATACACCAAAACACACACACACACACACACACACACACACACACACACACACACGTGCACACACAGATTATTGTTGATGCCAGTGGCATACCAGCCTTTAAGGTTTATTAATCCTTACAACAGAGCTGAACTTCACAAGACAAAGTAGCATGCTAACACAGACGTTACCCAGAGTGTACTGAACAAACAACAACATGAAGGAATAAATAAAGAAATTTAGGAGGAGGGGAAAAACTTTCTCAAAAAAGCCAGTTGATAAATAACAGAAGAGAATGAATGAATGAATGAATGAATGAATGAATGAAAGCAAGAAAGAATACATTCTGAAAGAAGCTGAGACGTATAGAAAGCCAAAGAGGCTTCTTTGGCTGCATGGATAAAGTAGAGATAGTGTTGGAAGAAAAATATATGAAGGAAAAAACAAACAGAACCAGATGGAAATGGAAAAGAAATTAAAAGACTTTAAAAAAAAAAAATTTTTTTTTTTTTTTCGCAGAATTTTAAATTTAGTAAAGTAACACAATTACAACAAACAAAATAAGGAGTTAAAACGGAAAACAAAAAAGAGAGAAAGGAAAAAAAAAATTTTTTTTAAATTGAGGAATGACATCAAGCAAACAATAAATTTTCATCTCTATCTATCTACATTCGGTGGTGTGTAGAGAGTGAAAATATAAATAGCTGAATAAATAAATAAATAAATAAATAAATAAATATATAAATATATAAATAAATAAATAAATACAGAAATAAATGGAAAGATAAATTAAAAATAAATAGAAAAACTCTTGAAAACATGTTTAAATTATATGTACTTCAAAATAGACAGGAAAAAAACAGTGTTTGTCAGGTAAAACATATTTCATTGAAGCTCTCATATATCACCAGTGTACATATACAACTCATCTAGATATGCCATTCCCTCAATCCTATATGCATATATATATAAATACACACACACACATATATACTTACATGTACATACATACATACATACATACATACATATGCAAGTATATAAACATGTATATATACACACACACACACATATAGTTAAATGTACACATACACACACAAATATATAAACATATATATACACACAAATACATATATCTTTTATCTTTTACTTGTTTCAGTCATTAGACTTTGGCCATACTGGGACAACACCTTGAAGTATTTTTAGTCAAATGAATCAACCCGTCTGTTTTTTGTTTTGTTTTTTTTTCAAACCTAGTGCTTATTCTATTAGTCTCTTTTGCCAAACCACTAAGTTACAGGGAGGTACACACATCAACACCTGTTGTCAAGCAATGGCAGTGGACAAATACAGTTACAAAAATACACACACAAGGATATATTTATATAAAACAGTTTCCATCTACCAAATCCACTCACCCAAGGTGTCATAAAGTGAGACTGAACCCAGAACTATTTGTTTGGGAAGCAAACTTCTTACCACACAGCTACATGCAGCTGAGGTAGTATTGGGTTGTCCGGAAAGTTCGTGCCGACTTATAGTAGCTTACCTTTCGACTTATTTGCCATGAAATCACCTGTTCTGGGAAGAGGGTATTTTCAAGTTAAAGGAAAGATGAAGATGCATTGTGCAACAAAATGGTTCATATTTGGTTGATTAAAAATGTAACGGCAAGTATTTATTGACCTTTTTCTTTTCCTTAAAAATCGGCACAAACTTTCCAGACAACCCAATATTAAATTTAAACACTCAGATTTTTTTCTCTCAAAAGATTTGTACTCCATCACTCAGGCACACTAATATTACACATCCAGGAGACCATACTCAGCTTATTTCTTCTCAGCCTTTCCACAATCTCCAGTTTCAATGACCCTAGTTACACTACTGTGTAAGATTACACTTCTTACTCAAACACCATACAATCTGCCTTACACTTCAATCCCTTCTGCCAAGCAAATTTTATAGACCCATCAACTTCTACTTGGATTTTACTCTGTTTACTATTAGTTTCAGAGTGGAGGCGCAATGGCCCAGTGTTTAGGGCAGCGGACTCGCGGTCATAGGATCGCGGTTTCGATTCCCAGGCCGGGTGTTGTGAGTATTTATTGAGCGAAAACACCTAAAGCTCCACGAGGCTCCGGCAGGGGATGGTGGCGAACCCTGCAGTACTCTTTCACTACAACTTTCTCTCACTCTTACTTCCTGTTTCTGTTGTGCTATGTAATTCAAAGGGTCAGCCTTGTCACACTGTATCACGCTGAATATCCCCGAGAACT
>NC_068986.1:27128247-27133262 GCF_001194135.2 Octopus bimaculoides | reverse complement strand
GGCTCCGGCAGGGGATGGTGGCGAACCCTGCAGTACTCTTTCACTACAACTTTCTCTCACTCTTACTTCCTGTTTCTGTTGTGCTATGTAATTCAAAGGGTCAGCCTTGTCACACTGTATCACGCTGAATATCCCCGAGAACTACGTTAAGGGTACACATGTCTGTGGAGTGCTCAGCCACTTGCACGTTAATTTCACGAGCAGGCTGTTCTGTTGATCGGATCAACTGGAACCCTCGACGCCGTAAGCGACAGAGTGCCAACAGCAAAAACAAATTGTTATTAGTTTCAGAACACCAACAACACACTTCCTTTTACACTGGCAGGAAGGAGAGACTGCACATGCTCAGGGACACCATCATCAGGTGTTTTGATATCTTCAACAGAATCCACTCTATTACAATAAATAAAACCAGATCTCCAGTTCTATTCCTATGACTATATTCCCCCAACTTATGGCTGTTCAAACTGAATCTCATGTGCATCAATCTCCACCCACCTGTACAGTTGTCAACCTTGGGCACTGAACCTGGAGACTAAGAAGAAATGAGCTGAGCATGATCTTCTGGATGTGTAAATCTAAGCATGCATGAATGATGGAGTATAAATGCTGCTCCTCATCCTCTGACTAACTTGTAAAAAAAAAAAGCAAAAAAAATACAGCAATTCAGAGAAATAAGAGCCATTGAAGTAACTGTTGAAGTGACATAAATGAGATCACAATATTATTTACTGTACACTTGTATTTACTGTATTCTAAAGCTCGTAGTAGCAAAGACACATTTTCTCTGCACAACAATCTTCTATTTCAATAAAACTGGCACAAACCTCCTAAGGTCATTTATACAGTATAAACCACCGAAATAAACTAAACTAACTGTATTCATTAAACTGACACATGGCAATAATGCTTCATTATTTTGACTCATCAAATATTGATTACAGATAATAAGAAACATTTCCCTTTCATCCATCATTAAATCATGTTGAATAGAGACATTCATTATGCATACTTATATATATGTGTGTGTGTGAGAACATTTTATATACACACAGAGAAATGCAATATATATATAGACACACACATATACACACACAGCTATATACAGACAGACAGACAGAGATACACACACACACACACACACACACACACACACACACATATATATTACAGGCTATTTATTCAAAGTAAGATAGAGAATGACAAACAGTCAAACAAAATTAAAAATCAAAAGTCTTAGCAAGATTTGTTCTAATCATTGTCATTAATCATTCAACATGGTTTGAATGGTTCAGATATTTTTCAGAATATTATGTTGCAGGTTTATTTTAAAGACTATAGCTCCTTGAAATCACTTACAATTCAGCAGCAGAGTAAGTGAAATCAGTAGTAATTTTATAAGTAAATACAGTGAGACTAGTTGAGTAATGAGCCTTGATTAAGAACACAATACATGCTTTGAAAGGTATTGATGGTGTCAATAACATTGATTGGTCAAACAGTCCACTTGTATTTCCCATCACTGTGTAAGAAACTCCTTGAGCTAATAGTGTTTCCACTCCATTTCACTCAAGCTGATCAATACCAGAAATGTTCAATCTAACAGCAACACATTCAGTACTGCAATCATCTACTCAAAAGATTAACCGTAATCATAAAAACCCTCAATTAGTAAATAGAAATTCTCCTTCTATGTTCAATGCAATTCTTAATTAATTCCAAATGATTTAATTGTAATTTACCAGCATAAAATTTCTGCAACGGAAGGTTTCAAATGTCAAAAGTTTCAAGAATAGATACAATGTCTTACTCAAATTCTTCAGATAGTTTTGGAAACACTTCCTTCAGAAGTAAAACCACTATAGCTTATCAAAAGTGTTTAATGTATCAAGAGACCACTCAAGTGGCCCAAATGCACTTCAAGTACTTTCACCCTCCCATTTGATGGGAGCAGGCATGTCATTATGTTTAAGGAGTTTGTTTCACCATCAAATGATTCCAAGTTTGCTCCCATTGTGTAATAACTTGTAAAAATGTAGTCTGTAACTTGGATTAAACATAAGAGTTTTGTGCAAAATTAGGAACAGAGAAACTCTATAGAGCCTCCCAGAAGAGGGGTGTATATTCTGGGTGGGTTGGGTGTGTGCTGCACACCCGTCGAAAACGGCAAATTCATTACAAACATTAACCTTACTGCCCAGAAGGGGTGTAAATGTTCTTCAGCAATAGACTTTAATCTTCTGCCCAGTTTAACACTATCTGGCTTTCAGCAGAATACATACTCTTTCAAGAATTTGGGTTTGATTTTAGGATAGCTTATCAATGATGTTTTCTCTCCTACTACCATCGCTATCACTTTTGGAGATACACCAAAAGGAGATTGCCACTCCCCTCATCCTCAAACTAAGTCATAGAGGGCTGGGAGAGGAATCACACACTCATTTTGCTTTTCTAATAATCTAGGCTCTAAACACATATTTTGTTTGTGAATCAACAGCAATTAATTTTTCTCAAATATTAAATTTTAAATAAAAATGTTTAATTAATATTAATATAAATAAACTAGATTGACCTCATTATAAAACATAACACTTTTTAAGTGTCATTAAGATAACAATTCTAGAGGCTAAGTGAGCTCCAAAAATTACAATTGTGTTGTTGTACATTTGGGGGCAGAAGATTATGTACTTAAATAAAGTTTTGTTCATACTTTACAGGTGAGAAAGAGTACCTAGTTATGAAGAATACTACATCCAAAGTAATGCTACAGTGCATTAGTGAAACATCTAACTCTAATCACACAGGAAACAAACATGAATCACCTCAAAATCTATATCAATAAAAATAAGAATCCAGAACAGGAGCAGTGTAGTTCCTGAGATGGCAATCAGAACTACCTAACCAACAGACCTAGCAGTGATCACAGAATACCTCTGTTGAAATAGCAGTCATATCTCCAATTAAAACACATCTGAAAACAGCACATCTGATAACATGTTGCGAGACACAATTAAGGAGGGGTGGGGGGAAAAGATAGTTAAATTCATGACTGTAACATTTTGATCCAACATTTATTCAATCAGAGTTGACTCACAGCTAAATAACAACAACAACTACATTTCCCCCACTTGAGCGATCATACACTCACAGCTTTAATAACATGTGAATTATCTGCTGTGTATACCCCTACAATAACTTGAAAGTGAGAAACCAATAAATGACCTTAGCCTCTGCTTCTATCTCTATTATAAACTGGAAGTGCTCAGAGCTTTTCTTGACGAAACTACATAGGATTAGGGAAAATCTTGTTAATATTAACTATTTCAATAGATTAAGTCCATGCGTCTATATAAATACTTACAAGGAACTATTTACCACATAAGGATTTTGTTACTAGTTAGGAATTTATGCTAACACCTAAGTAATACTTTAATAACAGAAGTGCTCAAACCAGTGGAGACAAGAATATAAATATATTTGCAGAATAAAGCTATCAGATAGGTTATAAACGACTTGGTGTTTAATTACAGGTCAACCTTGATTCAGCAGACCTGTAATCAAAGGCCTTCCAATTGTGACCATCCTGTTATTTAATTGAATTTTCTTTCACCCAGTTACTGTATATTCTAGGATTACATTATACAATCCCCCGCCACACACTTTCTTTGTTTTTTTTTATTGCCCACAAGGGGGTAAACATAGAGGGGACAAACAAGGACAGAGAAAGGGATTAAGTCGATTACATCGACCCCAGTACGTAACTGGTACTTAATTTATAGACCCCGAAAGGATGAAAGGCAAAGTCTACCTCGGCAGAATTTGAACTCAGAATGTAAGAGCAGACAAAATACCGCTAGGCATTTCGCCCTGCCAACTCACCGCCTTTTTCTATCACACACCTCTTTCTATCAAATAGCAAATGATGACCGTGGATAAGGCTTACAGGACTTTGGATATGTGTGACACAAGCTCACCAGTGTGGGGACATATGTGATGTCATATGAAGTAGGGGTTAAATAGGCTTTGTGTCTCAAAGATAAGCTCAGGAGAGAAGGGGGCTACTAGAGTAAACTGTAAATAAACCAGCAGAACGGGGGGGGGGGAACAATTGCTATGTCTTTCCTTAAAAAAACATCATGAATCTTTGACAGGGTGGTACATGATTGCTGACACCTAAAGGCATGACACATGAATAAAGAGAGAAACAAAATATCCCATAGGTGTCTTCAGCACTACAATTCATCTATATGCAATTTATGGATCTGCAGGAAAAATAAATTGCCATATTTAACAGAACACAATGTAACTTGCCAACAAAAACCAAGACATAATACATCATATTTTAGTATAAGCTCTTTTTATATATATACACACACACACACACACACACACACACACACATCGTTTTTAATGACCACTTTTCTATGCAAGCATGGGTCAGACAAATTTTACCGAGGTGAATTTTCTACAGCTAAATGCCATTCTTGACACTAACCCCCACCTTTTCCAAATAAAGTAACATTTCCCCCATGGCTACATATGTTTCAGAAGATTCCACATAAAGGACATTTCTTGCATGATGGTGACACTTGCTTACTATCACACAATGTCAAGGCAAAGAAACAGTAACACACACGCACATGCACGCGCATGCACATGCCAAGATCCTTTCTATTTCCATCTACCAAATTCACTCACAAGGCTTTGATTGGTTGAGGCTAGTGTAGGAGATACTTGTCCAAGGTGCCATGCAGTGGGACTGAGTCCAAACCCATGTGGTTAGGAAACAACCATCAGAAAACTGGTTAAATGGCAACATATATATTTTCTTTATTTCGTTATTATTGATAACAATGATGAAATCAAGATAATATTTTTTAAAAATACAATTTTTTAATACTGAGGAGGGGGGAATGCACTTTCAAAAGAAACAATGTCTGAAAAAGCTGGTGTGTGTGTGTGTGTGTGTATATGTGTGTGTATATATATATATATATATATATATATATATATAT
>NC_068986.1:27123214-27127895 GCF_001194135.2 Octopus bimaculoides | reverse complement strand
ATATATATATATATATATATATACACACTATTAAGGATAGAAAAAAACAAAAGAACAAAAAAATACAAAACCCTATCAATTGTTTAAAAGAAACAGAATAAATTAGAAATAATATTTACTTCAAAATCACCTTTATTGATTTTTCTAACAAAAGTAATATAATTTACAATTAAATGTTTGTGTTTAAATTACTTTAATACATAAAGTTATATAAGTGACAAGATCGAGCAAGTAAATGTGTGTCAATGAAAGAGGAAGGAGGCGGAAATGAACAACAACAACAAAAAAAAAAAAAAAGAGTTGCAGAAGTGGTTATTAATTCTGACAAAGTATACTACTAGCAAGACAAAAAATTCTAGTGT
Organism: Octopus bimaculoides; assembly: GCF_001194135.2. Classification (NCBI taxonomy): domain Eukaryota; kingdom Metazoa; phylum Mollusca; class Cephalopoda; order Octopoda; family Octopodidae; genus Octopus; species Octopus bimaculoides. The sequence goes on along the minus strand of NC_068986.1, from coordinate 27,127,533 downwards.
CACTTAATCTTTGGTTCTTCTCACTTCAGGTCTTTTTCTAAAATCAATTATTTTGCACCAATACAAACCATTAAGTAGCAATTAATTCTATAGGGATACAGCTCAGTGACAACAAACAGTTCTCAAGACTTGCACAGCCAGTATTGAAAATGCCTCTCACCACCTCTTTTGGGGGTAATCAAGAGAAGACATTGTTTTAGGGATAGGAAAAGAGCTGAACTAAATTTACAATATTTAGATAAGAACTTTCGAGCGAGATCGTTGCCAGTGCCCCTGGACTGGCTCTTGTGCGGGTGGCAGTAAAATACACCATTTTGAGCGTGGCCGTCGCCAGTACCGCCCGACTGGCCTTCGTGCCGATTGCATGTAAAAGCACCCACTACACTCTTGGAGTGGTTGGCGTTAGGAAGGGCATCCAGCTGTAGAAACTCTGCCAAATCAGGTTGGAGCCTGGTGTAGCCATCTGGTTTCACCAGTCCTCAGTCAAATCGTCCAACCCATGCTAGCATGGAAAGCGGACGTTAAAGGATGATGATGATGATGAACTTCTATATTATAGTTACAAATTCTGCTGGGAAGTTTTAAATCTGCCTTACAAGAAGCGAACTGCAATTTTTTTGCATCATTTACTATCTCCATGCATGTACAGGTATTCATTTGCATGCACACATGTGTGTGTGTGTGTGTGTGTGTGTGTGTGTGTGTGTGTGTGTGTGTGTGTGTGTGTGTGTGTGTGTGTGTGTGTGTGTGTGTGTGTGTGTGTGTGTGTGTGTGTGTGTGTGTGTGTACTGATTTGTTAAATGTGTGTTGTACCTTATTCCCACACTTATATCTAAAAATGCTGGGTTGTTGTGGTGTGAATTTATGCCAGAGTTAATTACACTGGATTGTAAATTTAAAGGTGGAATTATCTTCAAGATCTTCATTAAATTTTTTTTCCACCTTATTCTTTCATCAACATACACAGTACATAAACAAACACATACACATGTGAAATGCTACACATATGCACAAACGCGTGTGTGTGTGTGTGTGTATACACACACACAAACATACACATGTATACAGGCATACATATATATATATGCACACAAATCTGAAATATACACGCCAAATTGATTTTATCATACAAATCAGGAAGTCAATAACTTCCCAGTTCAGTTTCACTTAAATTTGTGCATCTACCTCTACAGTTCCTGTATGCATATGTGCACACGTATTGGTATGCACTCGTGTCACTGTGTGACATGATAAAGATATGTTAAGATGCTAGCTACGATAATAACATTTTCTTATAGTGGCAGAGGGCCCCATTTATAAAGGAGAAGCAGACTTCATTGAACTGGCCCCAGTACAGATGGTATTTATTCCCCTTCCACTCTGGAGAGATGAAAGGCAATCTTATCCCCAGTGGGTCTCAGGCTAAGAACATAAAGATATACAGAGATAAAACTAAATACTGTACAACATTTAATTCCATCCACTCATTTCAATACCTTGTATATGTATGAGCTACCATAAACATTAAAGTTAGAATAAGATAGACAATTTTTTTTTTCAATCCTTGTTCTAAAATTAATGAAGCACATTGTAGATATTAACTAAAACATTAAAAGAGCATTATATGTTGCCAACAAATCATGAGTAAACACCATGATATGTGTGAGTGAGATTATATATATATATATATATATATATATATATGAGAGAGAGAGAGAGAGAGAGAGAGAGAGAGAGAGGTAATCTCTTTCATAAGTGTTTTGTTTTGGCTATAACCTGTTCATTAACATGAAAGAAAAAGAAAAAAACAAATTATGTATAAAAAAGACTATTTACCTTAATTGCAAAGTAACTCATCTCTTTTTCCTCTTTTTGTTTTTTTTAAATTGCATTATCACAACAGAGTGTGTAAAAAAGACTTACCTGTAAAGAAAAGAAAACAAATAAAATACAGTTTTATGAGAAATAGCTTAAAACAAGATAACTTTAGAAGTTATAATTTTCAGACAACAAAACTCTTTAGGTAATTTTTCTCTGTCACCCACAAGTTATATAGAGAAAATTCTGCTGAGACGCATGTATTAATAAACACGCACAAATAAGGAAAGGCACAGAAATTGATGAGAAATGTCAAAGACAACCAAACTGTGGGCTGAGATTTATTTGGTGTGGTAGGGTGGATGTTGGGAACCGTGGATGTGTGCAAGCAACCATTTGTAATGTTTGTTGTGCTTGCCAGACTTGGAACTAGCTATTCACCAAGATTTCAAGTTACTAATGACAGGTTTTATGTCAATTCTGGTCAGTGCACAGACAACAAATGGACAATGATGAATTAGTGAAGATTCCAGGCAGGAAATAGTAACAAGAGACTTTATAAATGTTTGTAGGAAGCGGCTCGTAATCTGATCTTAACACAAAAGTTGACTGAAAGAAATACATGCGCAACCAATTTATTCATTTCCATTGATATGCCAACGATAGCAATTTGGTGTACAGAAAATTAACAACTACAACGATAATGTAAAAATTTTCATACACTAGTTCATAACTCATGCTTTAACGCACAAGTACAGCATTTCATCACACTTTAATCCTTATATTCTCCAAGAGTCTTTAGGGTTCTCATTTATTGCTCTCTCTCTCTCTCTCTCTCTCTCTCTCTCTCTCTCTCTCCCACACACACACACACACATGCATCATAATCCTCCTTTATGTCCACTTTCCTATGCTTGCATAGGCCAAGCAGGGTTTTCTGAGGCAGATTTTCTACAGCAAGATGCCTTGCCGGTCATCAACCTTCACTTGTTTCCAAGTAACATAACATTTTCTCAAAATTAGAAATGTTTGTTTACAGAAGACTGGAAATGAACAGTTGTTGTTGTTGTTGGCACTCCGTCGCTTACGACGTCGAGGGTTCCAGTTGATCCGATCAACGGAACAGCCAGCTCGTGAAATTAACGTGCAAGTGGCTGAGCACTCCACAGACACGTGTACCCTTAACGTAGTTCTCGGGGATATTCAGCGTGACACAGTGTGACAAGGCTGACCCTTTGAATTACAGGCACAACAGAAACAGGAAGTAAGAGTGAGAGAAAGTTGCGGTGAAAGAGTACAGCAGGGTTCGCCACCATCCCCTGCCGGAGCCTCGTGAAGCTTTAGGTGTTTTCGCTCAATAAACACTCACAACGCCCGGTCTGGGAATCGAAACCGCGATCCTATGACCGCGAGTCCGCTGCCCTAACCACTGGGCCATTGCGCCTCCACTAAATGAACAGTATCACTTGCATAAAGCTGATGCTCATTTTACAACAACCACATGATGTTTAGACAAGGGTGTACACACACACACACGATAGGTTTCTTTCCATTTCCAGCCTGGTCAGCCTGAGGATATAGTAGAAGACACTTGCCCGTGGTGCAGCACAGGACTGAGCACAAGACCATATGGTTAGGAAGCGAATCTGTTAACCACACAGCCATATATATTACGCACACACATACACAATTCATGTACTGATTTCAGTTAGTCGACTGTGGCCATGCTAGGGCACTGCTTTCAAGGGTTTAATTAATCATATCAACCTCAGTACTTCGTCTGGTGTTTATTTATATAAAAAGTGGAGAGTAACATAAAGAGAGGCAACTCAGTCAGCTATAAATATTGCGGGCTACTTCAACCATGTTGAATAGTTTTTATTCTTCCTTCAAAGTCTTAACATGTTGAAAGATCTTTGTAAGCAAACAGTACATTCAAATAGTGTAATTTGTGTCCAGTTCTCTGCATAACTATGTTTGGGTTATTTGTACTTTGATAAATTGGCAGATCATTGCCTCACTTGGAAACAGGTGAAGCTTGGTACCAGAAAGGGTATCTCACCATAGGAAACTCTGCCCCAGTGTACATGTTAAGTTCATGAGCAGGATATTCTGTTGATCAGATCAAGTGGACCTTAATTGTCATAACCAACTGAGCACTAGAAGATGTGTGTGCATGTGTACACACATCATATATAAAACAAGCCACCAACAACTAAAGAATTCTTCACTGCTCAAAACTTCAATATAATAATATAAGAATGGTGGTGGTTGTGGTGGTGGTGGTGGTGGTGGTGGTGGGGTCTTGAAATCCCTTGAGCATCAATAATCATTTCAAAATGTGCTCTATCTGATTTAAATGTTGCTAGAACCTACACTAAAAAGCCATTTACAATATACACCTTTCTTATCCAACATTAATTCTCACCCACACTCCAGGCTATTAAATTTCCAGATGCTAAAATCATCATATTTTTTCTTTTCATTTTAATTACATGCTT
>NC_068986.1:27119592-27122212 GCF_001194135.2 Octopus bimaculoides | reverse complement strand
TACGTATGTCCTCAGCAGTTACAGCCCATGTTTCACTGCCATGTAGCATGGTTGTTCGTACGCATGCGTCATACAGTCTGCCTTTTACTCTGAGTGAGAGTCCCTTTGTCGCCAGCAGGGGTAAGAGCTCTCTAAACTTTGCCCAGGCTATTCTTATTCTAGCAGCTACACTTTCAGCGCACCCACCCCCACTACTAACTTGGTCGCCCAGATAGCGGAAGCTATCGACTACCTCTAGTTTTTCACCCTGGAATGAGATAGAAGTAATAATAATAATAATAATAATAATAATGATAATAATGGTTTCAAATTTTGCCACAAGGGCAAGAATTTTCTGGGGAGGGTATCAGTCGATTACATCGACCTCAGTGTTTCACTGGTATTTAATTTATCGACCCCAAAAAGATGAAAGACAAAGTCAACCATTGCAGAACTTGAACTCAGAACGCAATGGCAGACAAAATACTACTAAGCATTTCACCCAGTTTGCTAACGGTTCTGCTAGTTTGCCACCTTAATAATAATAATAATAATAATCATTTCTACTATAGGCACAAGGCTTGGAATTAGAGGGGAGGAGGTGGTCGATCACATAAACCCCAGAATTTGACTGGTACTTAATTTATCGACCCCAAAAGGATGAAACGCAAAGTCGACCATGGCGGAATTTGACCTCAGTACATAAAGACAGAAGGGAATGTCATTAAGCATTTTGCCTGGCATATTAATGATTCTGCAAGCTCGCCACCATTATAACAACAACAACAAACTGGGGTAGAATAAGAAAGGAAAAAAAATCAATGAAAATTTAGATACACAGAAAATGAGACAACATGAATCCAGGAAATTTTTGAAAAGAAAAGAAAAAAAAGGAATCAACAATATAGGAGGAGGCATGGCTGTGTGGTTAAAAAGCTCACTTTGCAAATACAGGGTTATGGGTTCAGTCCTACTGTGTAGCATATGAGCAAGTGTCTGCTATAGCTTTAGGCTGACCATACTTCGTAAGTGTATTTGGTAGACAGAAACAGAGTGGAAGTCTGTGGCATGTGTACGCACACACGCACGTGTGACAGCATGTTTGTGTTTATTCACCTCCACTTCACAACAGGTGTTGGTTTGTTCATGTCTTCATGACTTAGCAGTCTAGCAAAAAGAAACCAATAGAATAAGTACCAGACTCAGACAATAAGTACTGGATCGATTTGCTTCACTAAAACACTTCAAAGAAGTAACCCAGCGATGCCACAGTCTAAAGACTGAAACAAGTCGAAGATGAAAGACAAGGAGAAAAAGAAAGAAAAAGACTATATTGGTTGAAGAAGTGGGTGAACAGCAGTGAAGAGAGGAAAAGTAGAGGTAGAGGTGACAAAGGATTAAATAAAGGATGGAGAAATAGCTTGAAGTGAGCACAAGGTGTAACAACACCTAACCTGTTCTAGTAAAATTTACTAACCACTACCTGAGGAGGTGGTGACAGAAGTTGGAAACAAATGACTGACAGCTCCATAAAACTTGTGGAGTCTTATGTTCAGACAAGTTGACATAACAAAATTAGACAACCTTAATTTTACAGTTTGTTTCATGCCCCCTTTTCTTTTTGTGTTGTTGTTGTTGTTCTCTCATTTCTTCCCAACCCCAAACATCAGTCCTAATCCTCCCTCCCCCACCACCGCCACCTGACTCCTGTATGCTTAAATATAATCAGCTTACATAGCTTGACTAAGAGGGCCCCTTGGATAGCAACCACTCCCTCTTCCTGATCTGTAATCACATTCAACTCATGACAATCAACACTGCCAACTACCTCCTCTCTCCTCACCTGGTCTAACTGTCTTTCTTTACATACAGTAGTGTTATTATTGAGTACAACACCAACAAAAATTCTAAAGAGCATATTCTCACAGATAATAATAGTAAAATGATGATGATGATGATGATAATAATAATAATAAAAAGGACATGTGAAAAATAAAGAAAAATAGAAAATATATAATCATTAGAAATTTGGGACACCCTCCCCAACATACAGACAAGGAGAGAGAAAGAAATGGTTGCTTTTAAACAAGTGAATTTAACTTCTTAGATTTTATACATGCCCTATATTGGTAATCCAGCTTAAGGATTTCAGATACACTTCAAAAAATCCAATCAATAACTGACATATTAAACTGTGACCCTTAAAACAAAGGAAAACTGCTCCCTACCTCACCCCTTCCCATCTCACCAGCATCTCCTCGAAAAACCACAGAGAAAAAGAAGTTCTGAATAAAAATACAAACACAAATATCAGATGTGCGTACACACTAATAACACACACACACACACATACCCTCTCTCTTCTCTATACTTTCTCTCTCTCTCTCTCTCTCACACATACACACACATATATCCACACACACACACACACACACACACACACACACACATAAAGACAGACATGCTTAAACACAAGCTTCAATACTTTCTATAAATTTCTCGGAGAACTAAAGAAAATTGACAATTATCCAAGTGTCAGCTAAATACAGAGAAACAGAACATAAAATATATCTGATATGTATTTTGTCTTTTTTTTTTTCTTTTTATTACATTGCATTCTTTATCTAATAACAATGTCTAC
>NC_068986.1:27108362-27119355 GCF_001194135.2 Octopus bimaculoides | reverse complement strand
CACACACACACACACACAAGCAGACAAGCAGGCAGGCAGGCAGGCTGTTCAATCAAACAGTCTTTTTGGGTGAGTGGTTTGTGTTTTCTTGTCATCATCAGATGTTTTGCAATGCTGCAGGAATTGTACACAATATAATACAGAATGTTAATTATTCCACAACAATTATGTATCATTTGATCTGCCAAGGAGAAATATGTTAAATAGTCTTTTATGAAAGAATTATTGAGTCACAGTGGAGAAGCACTGACTTTATTTAACATTAGGTGTGTGTGCGTGTGTTTCTGTTTATGTATGCATGTACAAAAAGATATGTGTACATGCGTATATGTGCATGTTCATGTGATGTGTATGTGTATATATGCATGAGTAAGAGAGGGTGTCAAATAGCAAATGAGTAAAAGAAATAAAATGTTAAATTTACATGTTTAAATCAAAACTACAATGTCCATGAACAAAAAGAACACAAAGAACACAAACAAACCAAAACCAAAAAAAAAACAAGCAAAAAAAGTACAAAAGCAAAAACAAAACAGACTGTCAATTTAAAAATTAAATGAGATGGAAAGAAGAAGAAAGCGAGAAGGGGAGGGGAGGGGAAACACAGGAGGAGTGTGTGGGGATTGGGTGAATCCTTCAGTTATATAGCTTCTAGAGAAAATAGCAGAAGTTTTTTTTGGTTTTTTTTTTCTGTTTGTGTTACTATGGGAGCAAAATAGAGGACAGAGATAGATATTTGAAAGAAAATGGAAAGAACTGTGCAAGAATAAAAAAAAAAAAAAAAAAGAAACGGAATAAAATGGAAGGAACAAATGTATAGTTAAATCAAGCTATAGATTGTACAAATAAAACATGAAGAGCAAAATAAAATGACTATTATTATTATTATTATTATTATTATTATTATTATTATTACTATTGTTGTTATTACTATTGGTAGCGGTGGTGGTGGTGAATAAAAAGTCCAAGAGAAAAAGACCATGTTGCCATAGAGAAAGAGAAGAATACCACAAGAGACACATTAAAACGTGAGGAAACTCAGACAATATATATATATATATATTCCAACACAAAAGAATAAGCTCAGTCATTTTAAAGACAAGCTATATAAACACTCCTCGATACTTAATGCAATCCCAGAGGGGACTTGAAAAGAAGAAGAAAACAAGAGACAGAGAGAAAGAGAGAATGAGAAGAGAAAACAACAAAAACAATGCAGATCTTGCTTTGAGGAAGGACAGAGATAGAAGAGATATTGCAAAGAAGATAATCCCTCTGTAGTGAGCACCTTATGAGCTCTCATAAAATACTTTGAACCATACCTGCCCCAATTCTCTCTCTCTCTTTCCTTCTTCCCACATATATATATGTACAGGTACACACATACACACACACACACATGAGTGTAAGTATGTGTGTGTAAATGGCTCTTCACTTGGACATGTGCTTCAGCTCTCCGATTCTGGATGGAGCCCAATCTGAGAGACACTTTAATGATACCAGTTCCAAAACAGTAATAAAGAGGAATTACAGCAGTGTTCTTTATTATTCTAACAAAACTAGATAGCTTATACAGTTGGCAAAATTCCCATTCTCTATTGGCTACTGAGGAGTTATTTCCTACAATTGTTTCCTCTAACAGCAAAACTGCTATGTATACACAAGAGACTAAATATATTGATGAAAAACATACAGGACAAATTATCACTTGCTACTTGGTACACTAATACTGTAACAGCTATATTTACTACACCATAACCAAATGAAGTTCATTTTACTCTAAATAATAATGATGATGATAATAATAATAATAATAATAATAATAATAATAATAATAATAATAATGATAATAATAATGATAATAAAATTAAATCTTATACAAATTTTACTTTAATCTTGCAAACAATAGTATAGAAGACAAAAATTTATGATTTTAAAAACAAAAAAAAAAACAACTAAAACCAAATAAATAAAAATAAATAAAGTGGCTTTTATCAAATGGTGTCCAAGAAAAAAAACAACAAATTTTACAAAATGTAGTTTTTAGTAATACAATATATTTGTCTTTTAAAACTGTCAGAAATCATATGAAATGAACTGTAAATATTGTAACATTTAATCACAATGATGAAAAAATAAAAACACAACTTTGTATAATCAATTACAATGCAAAAACATTTCTAAAAAAAAAACAAATAAATAATTTTTTTTTAAATAATAAAAACAAAAATTACTATAATATAATATAACTTTTGAAGCTATTGTCAGATGTGAATAGATCTGTGGCGATTTACTTAGTTCATGACAGGAGTTCATCTTATGCTAATTATATAGATATTTATTGAAAAACAAGGAGAGAAATAAATAGACAGACAGATTTACAGAAATAGTAACAAGGTATTCAATGCTTCCAACATTGATATTATTTTAATACCTTTTCACTGAATTTACATGGAAGTGAAACAGCAGCTCTGATTTTAAACAATGCTTTGAATCTTCCTCCTCTTAACAAGAAAATCAAAAGCAATCCTCCAGTATTAGCTAGAAATACACAAATAATGACTCCTTCACATTAGCATAAGGACACAAATTTATAACAGCAAACAGAGTATAGTTCTCTCAACCGAAAGAATTTCCAGAACAAAACCAGAAATAAATAGGTGATGGTTCTACAATAGAACCAACAGGCTGCTTTCATTGCAGAACCTCGTCCTTTTTGTGCTCTGTTTTTGATAAAGGACTACAGTCTGAAATGTTAAATTCTCCCCTACTTCTTCCTTGCAGTGTAAAATTGATTACCCTATACTTTTGTTTGTTTTTGTCATCTTTTTTTTTTTTTTTTTTTGAAATCTATTTCAGTTATTGGCACGTAAAAAGCACCATTTGAGTGTAATCGTTACCAGTGTCGCCTTAGTGGCACTTGCGACAGTGGCACGTGAACAAAACATTCGAGTGAGGTCATTGCCAGTGCTGCTGGACTGACCCCTGTGCAGGTGACATGTAAAAAACACCATTTGAGCGTGGCCGTTGCCAGTACTGCCCAACTGGCCCTTGTGCCAGTGGTACGTAAAAGCACCCACTACACTCTCGGAGTGGTTAGCATTAGGAACGGCATCCAGCTGTAGAAACTCTGCCAGATCAGATTGGAGCCTGGTGCAGCCATCTGGTTCGCCTGTCCTCAGTCAAATCGTCCAACTCATGCTAGCATGGAAAGCTGACGATGATGATGATGATGATTATCGTATACTGACACAGATCTACAGATTAAAATGGATTCAATCCACAGTTGTTTAATGTTAAAACCAGTACATACCCAGCACTTCTTTTATCAAACTAATATGAGTGGAAGTCAAAAAACAACATCAAAAGGATTTTATTATTAAAGAAATCATTATTATTAAAAATAAAGAAATTATTATAAGATATAAAGGAATGCAACTCGATGCTATAGAGAGCATTTAATCCAGCATTCTACTACTACTTCTCCCACTTAAACATGAGGTAATACCTATGTGGCCATTCAATCTGCTAGAAAAACTAGCCAAATGTCCCTCAAATTACACCCTGCGATCATGAACAAAATTCTACTGGGTAAGAAGAACTGAAAATAAGATCAGATTTCAACACTTAAGCATAAGCTTGCTTCCAATGAGATGATGTTGCCAAACAATAGCCTAAATAATATGAGCCAATAAAAGAGACTCTACACAATCACATGACCTGCTAGAAATATCAGCCAAACCTCTCAAATGACATCCTATAATCATAAACAGAGAAAGATATATTCAGAAGAAAAAAGGAGAGATGGGATGCCACAGTTGTTGTACTTTTGCACTTACATTTGCTTTATTAGGATTGACCAGGAGTTAAATAACAGCCCAAAAATATAAGCATTTCAAGAACACAATGTTGGTGCAGGCAATCATAAAAAGACTAAATTATATACTTTACAGTATTGAGTTTAACACACACAAAAAAACAGAATCTTTGGTGAAACTAGCAGCGACAAAAATTATACAGTGAAGTTCATGAATTTCACTTAGGTTCATATGTCTCAGGGAGAAGAAGTATTTGATATTTTAGGACCGACTCTTTCTCTGGGAGGAGAGAGATTTTTCAAATTAGACTACTACTTTCTATTTCTGAGACCAAATTCAGCTCAGTACTCTTTCTATCTTCTTTTTTTTTTTCTTTAACACTTTAGCATTTAAACTAACCATATCAGGTCCAAATATTCTACCTGTCTTATATTCAAACTGGCCAGATTTAGCATCTTGCACCTACCCTACAATGTCATTCTAAAAATAAACAATTACGACGTCATTGAAATATCAAAGCTGCAAGATAAGCCATGATTAATTCAAGATTATGTGAATAAATTACCATTACATTTGACACAGAATCTGAATGCTAAAGGGTTAGCTTTCAATACCAATTCAGCCGAGACTACCTTTGATTCTATGATACAAACTATTTTCAGGTGTTCCAAGTTAAAAACCTTCTATCAAAATTTTCATGTTAATTTATGCTCCAAACACTAGCATAATGATAACAAAATTATTTTACTAAATTCCTCATTATTTTCAAAATTAATTTAATTGCAACAAAAGCAGTGTATTTCTATTGAAATACAGTAGAACTGTAACAACACAAAAAAAGAAAAAGGTTTCTCCCCCTCCTTTTTTTGTTACAGTTCTACTGCTCTCCACAGTCACTGCAACAATTAGCACTAATAAACTGATTGTATCCATCTTGGAACTGTGAAAGATAACATTTAAGATTCAATCTCTTAAATGCAAATCACCTGTTATCCTAGTAAAAAAGGTGAATAAAAATAGAATAAGTTTAGTTATAGTTGTCGTTTAAGCATGGCTCAGTGGTTAGAGCATTGGGCTCACAATCATGAGGTGGTAAGTTCGATTCCTGGACCAGGCTGTGTGTTGTGCTCTTGAGAAAGACACTTTATTTCATGTTGATCCAGTTCACTTAGCTGTAGAATTGAGTTGTGACATCACAAGTGCCAAGCCTTTGCCTTTCCCTTGGATAACATCAGTGGCGCGGAGAGTGGAGGCTGGTGTGCATGGGACTTGTGCCCCAGAGGGGAACTTTCTAGGTGCAATCTCATGGTCATTCATGACTGAAGGGCGTCTTTACCCTTACCCTGTTAAAGCAACACGTCAAGTCTAGTTGAGCAGACTTATGATTGAAGCATTTCAGTTATGACCATACCCATGTTCTACCCCCACCCCACTTTTTTGTTGTAGTTTATTTCAGACTACATAATCCATTACATACTTTCCTTTTCAAAGATGGTTACAGGCTATCTGAGAGAGATCTTACTGCTATTTCTAGCCAGTTAGGCTTCCTCAGGCCTCTTCATTGGTTAAGAGTTAGTGAATATTAGTGGTTGGCACAGGAGGACTGACATATCATTTACATTATACAAACTAATTATAATTACCCCTTTAATTGGAAACCTTTCTACATATGTAAGAAATCAATATTAGTTTCAATTTATTAGCAAGCAAGAATATATTTACTACTAAGCACATCAAGAATTACAGAAATAATAATAAAAATTATAATTAAAAAAAATTAATCATGCTGAACAAGACAGGTAAAAATCTAAACTATCAGCAATCAGATAAATACAAAACTGTAAAAATTAAAAATCAAATGTAAATTAGATAAAAATCTATGTTCATTTAGATTGTGAAATGATTATGAGCAATTTACACTTTATAATTTGCTTCCAAGAAAACTCATAGTTACAAAATTACATAACAAAACAGATAATTAAAAAAATTTAAATTAAAAAAAACACAACTAAAGAGTAAATATATATAAAAAAAAAAAGCAACTGAATTTAAAAGATATCCCTTGGAAACATTAAATATATTCATGATAGACTGTAATTATATGATTAAGATTTTCAAATGAAGTACTGAGCTGCTAAACAAGAATTAATACATGAGAACAGGATTAAACAGATAAAGAAAGCTGAGGAGAGAAAAAAAAAAAGAATTTCTTTTTTTCTTTGAAACAGCAGCCTCAGAAACGAGATAAAGCTTAGAGACTTTATTATAAGGCTGATAGAATAGGATGGTTTTTAGAAACAATTTTATCACAACATTCATAGTGTGAAAGAAAAACTGAAGCTATCTTCTTAAAAGCTGTGGGGTTTGTCTTATTTTTGCCTTTTTCCAGCATTTTTCTTCTGATGCATGTTTGAATTTTTAGGAAATTTGTTCCAAGTATTTTCATTCTCAAATCCCTTCTTTCAATCAATTAATGTTTCTGATTTGATATTTGCCACCAACTATTCACTGTGTAATTAATATGAAAAACATGATAGGAAATGAATTTTATTGCATGATTGCAATAGCCCTCAACCACTATGCACCAAAATACCCAGCTTATTATCTATCCTACACATGAACCTGCAAATTCCAAAATTCCACAAGTAAAAACTAAAAGCAATGATATACTGTTTCACCAAAAGAATAAATAAGAGATTATATCTGAATTTAGTTTTATCAGTTCAACCTTTGGCTCTTTGCTCTTCAATTATATGCATTGATACACATGCACATACACAGCACACAGGGAAAAGTTTCACAAGAACATTCACACAAGCAGTCATTGCTTCCTAATAGATTTATTCATACAAAAAGATTTCAGATTTAACTATGAACACAAATCAGTGAAAGAAAGGAAGGGGGTGGGTGAATTCATATCAACTCTGATATTAGAACTTTATTGTAGGTAATCTACACTATCAAGTAGATATAACGTTACAAGTAAATATAAGATATCTTGTATAAATACATTTAAAAGTTTTGTGTGTCCAGGACTACTGGGAAGTTCTTTTGCAATGCCATCTGATCACATATACTGGTAACTACAGTATCAAGCAAAGCTCTCAGTAATGTTTTGATGACAATACCACAGAGGATTCAAGATAAACCCTGCTCTCTTGTCAACAGGATTACCACAAATACACAAATGTAATAAATGTCTTCTATGCAGTAATATCCACAACCTAAAGTAAATACTTGAAAATCTTTCAGCAAACGTGTTCTCTAGATTGACTTACCTAACACTGCTTTGCTAAAGCCTTTATAATCCTTGCCTTCCTGTGGCAAGGAAACAAAACAAAGAAGAACAAAAAAAAATGCAATTAACCCCTTATCTAACAAACAAACCACCAACAACAACAACCACAAACTAAAATCAAGTTATTATATACTACTCTTTTTTCGTCAGCCACACTCCACACCTTCAACATAATAACTAAGTACTAAGTCATTCATTTTAACCAACTTGTCCATTCAAGTTCCCGTACTAAGTACACAACACAACAGTTGATAAAGGCATGAACTTTATCAACTGGTTATAATTAAAAATAATAAATACTGTGATTAGTAAGTTAAAGTATCAAAAGCAAAAAAGACTAAAAACCAAAGTCATCAAACCTTGATAACCAGCTCAGCTCAAGGATAATGTTAAGTACATTAATCTATCAATAAAACCCTAATTGAACTTGTCACCTGTTTACTCAGCATTAACTGAACTGTATGGCAAAGCTATTAATACTTAATGCTTTAAGAATTGAGTAGCTTTTGTTTTCACATGCCTGTGTTGTCTAACTGCTTCATTATGTGTTTAGTCTAGAAAAAATTCAAATATAAAGCTGCTACATTTTGTTGTTTAGATTTTAGTCAGCCATGATCAAGCCACCTTATGATAAAAAATGCTCTAACTATGGTATCCAATCTTCCTTTTTACCCCTCACAGACAGAGAATCAGGGACTACATTATCCAATGAGTCTTTCCATTATAAGATAATAGGGTGTGAGGGGAGAGAGAGAGAGAGAGAGAGGTAGGGATCAGGTTGTTATTTCTGGCAAGCAACCATACAGGTTTGCTCATTGGCTTCAAAGACCCTTTTATTCAAAGATCACAGTGGCTTACAAGGTCCTGCTGGTTGCTGTTTAGCCCATGTTAACGCTGACTAACCAGACCAATGATTAAAGGTATTCAAGCAATAAACTACTCACAGCTTTAAGGGATATACAGAACAACATTAACCCATGTTTCTTTCTCTTTTTTACACAATGGTGCATTGTTCAAAGGAGGTTTGGCTGCTATTTCTAGATAGTCAAACGACCAAGCAAGAGGCTCCCTAGTTAGCTCATCTTTAAAGTACCTTATTTATAACTATAGGTCTTGTGCCTAAATCAGCAACAAATTTTGAGAAGATTAGGTTAGTTAATACCATCAATCACAGTACCTGATTAGTATTTTATTTTACTGATCCTGAAATGATGAGGACAGGATTTGAACTCAGATTGTAAACAGACAGAACAATTACCGCAAAGCATTTCCTTCCCAATGTTTTAATGATTCTGCTAGCTCAGTCTTTTAACCAGATTGCCAATGCATGTTATGTGTACATGGAATTTGTAATGAGTCAAATTGCTCTTAGATCTAAATGAAATGTACATAGGCGTAGGAGTGGCTGTGTGGTAAGTAGCTTGCTTACCAACCGCATGGTTCCGGGTTCAGTCCCACTGCGTGACACCTTAGGCAAGTGTTTTCTACTATAGCCTCGGGTCGACCAAAGCCTTGTGAGTGGATTTGGTAGACGAAAACTGAAAGAAGCCCATCGTATATATGTATATATATATGTTTGTGTGTCTGTGTTTGTCCTCGCAACATCGCTTAACAACTGATGCTGGTGTGTTTACGTCCCCGTAACTTAGCGGTTCAGCAAAAGAGACTGATAGAATAAGTACTAGGCTTACAAAGAATAAGTCCTGGGGTCGATTTACTCGACTAAAGGTGGTGCTCCAGCATGGCCACAGTCAAATGGCTGAAACAAGTAAAGAGAGTAAGAGAGTCCTTTCTTATCCGCCTTTTCTTCAATAACATTTCCATCTATGAAGCATATACCACCAAAAGAAGTATTTTAATGAACAAGGCCATTTGTGGAAGCCAGCTATAACCCTTACCAACTACAAGTCATAGTGTTAACCTCATTGACAGAACCAGCAAATATTTTTGATCCAAATATCAAGCACTCAAAACAAAAGAAGGTACAATCTCTACCCCCCCCCACACACACACACACATGCTAATACTTCCCAATCTGTCTAGAACATTTCCATTGTAGCCTGTCTGTAAACAAATTTCATCTCATTTCTATCTCACCTTTTCTCCACAGCTTTCAACAATGTTTCCTTAATTCCATTAATAATTGCTGACAGTATTACACAAGCTAATCCACAACATTCAAGAAAGCTATGTCTGAAGAAACAGTACAGGGCTGGCCAGATGAAACTCTATTGATTAACCACATATATTAAACCTATACCAACACACACACACACACACACACACACACACACACACAGCATTGACTAAGACCAATTCACCCTCTTGCCTCGCATTCTTTTGTCAAAGGTGCAAGAAGAAAGTTATAAGTTCATCCTTGCATATCACTGATACTTGTATCTTTTATCTCCTACTTGTTTTAGTCGTTGGATTGTGACCATGCTGGAGCACTACCTTGAAGGGTTTAGTCAAACAAATAGATTCCTGCGCTTATTTTCAAAGTCTAGTACTTATTGTATTGGTCTGTTTCTGTTTGCTAGTCAATCTCTTAACAGAGTGAGAAGCATGAGTGATAGTCTCAGATAAATGATAGCATCAGAGTATATTCAGAATAGCAATACTGAAGATGACTTCTTTACAAACCTCTGTAAGATCTGTAACCTCTAAATATGTTAGAAATAGCAGGCAAAATCTACTTCAAACCACACTCCACCAACTTATAGTACACACTAGATACTTCTGCAAAAAATGGAATGGCCATTGCTGGAAAGCCCAATCAGTGTTGACTACTACTACTACTACTACTTTCCAAGTGTATCTAGGTCATGTCTACTTGACAAAAGTCATCATTCTTCATGCTACAACCATAGCAAGAATTCTATTTTGTACTGCAAGCACACATTAAAAAAAAATCTATATCAGAATGCAACAACTACTTGCATTATGATGGTGCTTCTATTTTGCTATAGTTGTTTCCATTTAAGTGAACTGTGCCATTTAAGAGTTAAATGTCTTGGCTTCAGGCATAAAACAGTGTCCAGAAACAGGAAATAAACCACTACCCTCTCAGCTGGTTGTCCAGTACCATGTCAAACCAGCTATCCAAGCCCTATTCACTCTTGAGAAGTGGAGGTGATTTAATAAAAACAAAAACCAATCAGTCATATAAACAAATGGTAATACCATAATACACGAGTACACTGATACATTCAACATGTAATTTAAAATCATCACTATCATCTTGTAGTGCTTAAAAATGCTGAGAAAGGCATACCACTCATCCCTCTCACCAAAGCAATCTGCCTGAAATAATCAATAAGCATTACAAGTAACTGTGCTGAAACATAGACCTACCACTGAGGAAAGTTCCACTAGAACATATATATATATATGTGTGTGTATTCTTGCTGTTTATTTACCAATTTCTTCTTGATAAACAGCATCCACTAACATTATATTGCTTTCTACGCCATTCACACAAAACAAAAATAAATGGTGTAAGACATAACAACATCAACTGCCACCACCACCACCGCCATTATTATTATTATTATTATTATTATTAACAGCCAAAACAAAAACTACAACAACAGTGAAAAGAAAATGAAAATGGCCGAGAATATCTACAAAATAATAAGTACACAATATGTTTTGAATTTGTATTGATTGAGTGAATCACATTATATATAAGGCACAATAAGATTACCCACCAATGATATACACATGTATTATTATAAATATATTCAAATTACATAGCATAGAAAACCTGTTTACCAAGTAATTTGCACAATATGTATACATATATATATATACACACACATACACATATACAGATATGTGTGTACGTATAGTATGTATTATATATATATATATATAT
>NC_068986.1:27097480-27104031 GCF_001194135.2 Octopus bimaculoides | reverse complement strand
ACTTAAATTACACACGAGGATTTTCTAAACTGACAATAAACAATGAAGTAATAACAAGGACTTAATTTTGCTTTAGACCATAACTTATTAACGTTGTCATTTTAGAAATGTCTATACAAGTTCTAAACTTTAGAGGAACAGTGACATTTTATTATTTTTATAGTCATCAAAGGTATTAAATGCTACAGTAATTAGCAGGAGTTGTCTTCAGATTCACTGAAAAGTTTTGTTTTTTTTTTTAGTTATTTAGCATTCAGATTACTTTATTAAATGTAATGCCTATTTATTGACATTATTTGAATTAATCAAGCATCATCTCGTAGCTTTGAAATTTCAATGATGTAACTGTTTATTTTTAGAATGACAATGTAGGGTAGGTGTGAGAGACCAGATATGGCTAGTCTGACCATAAAACAGATAGGATACTTTGGCCAAATATGGCCAGTTTAAATGCTAAGGGGTTAAATCTCAAGAATGTTTCTGAGGGTTCTTTGCAGAATGCAGGATTGCACTTTGACAATGCAAGCCTAAATTCTAATATCCTTCAGCCTCTTAAATAGCAGTTTGGGTGTTGAACAAGGTGCACTAGTTACCAGAGGAATACTTGGCCCATGAGTCTTCCACGACCCCTTCATCTGCCTGGCTAGGTCCTGATATTTCTCAATGTCTTTGATGTCCACACTAATACAAATGGTACTACAAAGTCAATGATCTTGCACTGCTTTTTTTTTCTTTTGGGGGGGATTGGGGGGGGGGATTCTACAATCATATCTGGTCTTCTTGCTTCAAAAGTATGGTCAGTCATTATGGAGAAATCTTATAAAGTCCTGTTATTATTATTCTTCATTACAGGCTTTTGGCTCATGTTAATATCATTTTTCTGCTACTTTTCTACACTTAGCTAACATCCCAATGCATTCTTTTACTGAGGGTCATGCCTGAACTTATATGCTTTTTGTGCAAGCTTATTGCATTCACTTAAGAGACTGTCAATACTTTCATATTACCAGCAGAATCAGTAGCATGCTGAGTGAAAGGCTTAGCAACATTTCATCTAGCTTTACATTCTGAGTTCAAATTTGACTTTGCCTTTCATCTTTTCAGGGTTGATAAAATAAGTAGCAGTTGAGCATTGGATTTGATGTAATAGACTTTCCCACACTGGCTTGCTGGCCTTGTGCCAAAATTTGGATTTATTATTATTATTATTAAAGTGATGAGCTGATGGAACCCTTAGCATGCCAGACAAAATGCTTAATAGTATTTTGTCTGTCTTTACATTCCAAGTTCGAATTCCACCAAAGTCAATTTTGCTTTCATCCTTTTGAGCAGTGGGGTTAATGTAATCGACCAGCTCCCTCCCCAGAAATTTCAGGCTTTGTGTCTAAAGCAAAAAAGATTATTATCATTAAGGTGGTGAGCTGGCAGAATGATTAACATGCTGGACAAAATGCTTAACAGCATTTCTTCCAATTTTAGATTCTGAGTTCAAATGCTGACAAAGTCAACTTTACCTTTCATCCTTTTGAGGTTGATAAAATAAGTACCAGCTGAGCACTGGGGACAATGAAGTTGACTTCCCCATTCCCTCAAAAGTACTGGCCTTGTGCCAAAATTAGAAAGAATTATTACTATCATTCCAATTTCACAGTTTTCCTCCTCATTGGTTGAAAGTAATTGTAAAAGAAAATTGTCATCGAAAATGACTTTTGTTATATCATCATTGTAACTGTGTGGAAGCTCATTATATCTCTATCTACACACACACAAATCTGAGAGAGAGAGAGAGAGAGAGAGAGAGAGAGAGAGAGAGAAAGAGAGAGAGTTGTAGCCAATAGGCAAAGTCATTACAGAGATGGATGGATTGCTTTGCAATAATTATCCTGGCTTTCTACACACTGAGATAAAGTCCCGCCATGGTCAACTCTGCATTTCATCCTTTTGGGGTTGATAAATAAAGTACCAGTCCAGTACTGAAATCAATTCTTTTCTTCCCTAGTCAGATAGCTGTAATCTAACTTGGAGAGAGC
Organism: Octopus bimaculoides; assembly: GCF_001194135.2. Lineage (NCBI taxonomy): Eukaryota > Metazoa > Mollusca > Cephalopoda > Octopoda > Octopodidae > Octopus > Octopus bimaculoides. The sequence continues at coordinate 27,102,001 of NC_068986.1, read as the reverse complement.
TCCACCAGGTCTAAAAAACACCCAGGAGAAGCTGTATGTCACAATGACACACCATGACTCCCTCAAACAGTTGAGGGCCTGAGGTAAGTGTAGACACATGTGTTTATGTTTGCCTTTCACCACTTGTGAAATGGTATTGATTTGCTTATTGTATCTGAAACTTAGCAGGCCACTAAAAAGTGACTGATAAAATGAGTACCAGATTTATTCAAGTCTTTTCATACCACATAACACCAACCGCTGAAAACAGTGAACCTGTGTGGGCAAAATAGATGCTATAGAGCTTTGAGCCTAGTTAACTGTTGACTGATTCTGCAGCAGACAAATATTAGGGTGTGGTCAGCTTTTGTGAACATAAAAAACAAGCCATTTAAAGAAAGTTGCAAACGGTTGACAAATACACATATATTGTTGAAGTTACAACACTTAATAATGACACTCATCATCATGTAACATAACAAATGCTACAGGCCATTTCTTTAGTTAAATACACAGACAAGAACACAACTAACATTTAAATTCTCAGAGATGTATAACAAGTTGAAATAAAAGACATAATATAATCAAGATTTTATTTACTACATTTATTCTTAGTTCACACAGACTTCAGTCAAAGCCTCAGTTAACTTCTGATGAATAAAAGCTTTAAATAAACAAATTAAAATATATGCTTATCAGGTTCATATGTATCATCGCCATAGTTTTATTGTCTACTTCCCATGCCAGCATGGGTGAGATAGAATTTGCTGAGGCAAATTTTCTACAGCCTGATACATACCTCTTCTGTTGCCAACCCTCACCTGTTTTTATGTAAGGTTAAATTTTCTCATGGCCAAGTGTTTTTTACAGAAGATTGGAAATGAAGAACACTGCTTTTATGACAGTGACACTAATTTCCACTATCATGCAATGTCAAGACAAGGACGGACGGACGCACGCACGCACGCACATACATACACACAACAGAGATGAGATCCACTTATAAGGCTTTGGTTGGTTCAGAGCTATACCCAAAATGGTATACAGTGAGACTAAACCTGAAACTATATGGTTGGGAAGCTTGCTTCCTACTGTTGACTATATATAAATGTACACTCTTTGTTCCCCTTGTATATTCTAAATGCTTTATATAAACGCCCCTGTGGCCAACTGCTATTTATGGTAAGGCTGCATCAGAATCTGTTTCATTCTACAGAGATGAAGAGGCAAAACAGTCATCAAAGCTCCTAGATATCCCAGAAGGTTTACCATAAAGTAAATATACACATATTTTCTTTGTTTGAGTATACACAAGATTCTTCTTTGTGTTTATGTAATTCACATAGACTTTGATCACAGCCGCTACCTCATTTCTAATCTCTTGATCTCTTGAAGAGCATTCTTCAATAAGTCTTATATATGTACTCTAGTGTGTGTGTGTGTGTGTGTGTACATGTGAGAGGTTATGGTAGATGGGAATGGGAGGTAGCCCATTACCTTTCTTAAACATCACATGATGGTTGTCATTGGGAATCAATGTCCTACAAGAAAAATTGTCTGCTTTCAGACTTCTATGAAAAACATATCTGGCCACGAGGAAATATCACCTTTCTTGAAAACAGGTTAGGGTTGATGACAGGAGGGGCATCAGGTTGTAGAAAATCTGCCTCAAGAAATTCTGTTTGACACATGCAAGCATGGAAAAGCATATATTAAACAATGATGATGATGATGAGTTTCATCTTACTGTTTAGTATATTGGGTATGTGTCTTGATGAGTGTGAAACTGAACAGACAGAAACCATATGCAAAACTGTTAGTCAGAGAGTCAGCATCACCATACACTGTGTAACACCGATTCTACTAAAAAATGCAGATATCTATGGTATATTCAGCCACTAAAAACAAAGACTGTTTCAGTTGCATAAGGAACTAGAAGATTCATTGTCAAAGCTGAGAGATAATCTATTTATTTTGTGTGTGTGTGTGTGAGAGAGAGAGAGAGAGAGAGAGAGAGAGAGAGAGAGAGAGAGAGAGAAAGACAGGGAGAGAATATGTGTGCTTATATGTGTGCTTTACACACATACATATAATACAAACAATAGTTTTTCAAAGTGAAATATTATCATAATTGCCATTTTATGTCCATTTTTCCATGCTTAACAATTGCAACATATATAGAGAGAGACATCAGTGCAAGATCAATTAGTTAATTATTTTAACACCAACTTTTTCATCACTGTAATGAGGTAGAGTCCAACCTAATTACTAGCTGTAATTGCATCTATGGACATTATGTATGATGTAAAGGATATTGTTATGGTAAAATTAGGAAGGCAACAGGTTCTAAATAAGACAAAAATGATTTGTCTATAAACTGAATTCGAGCCAGAAGTAAGATCGCTCTACTCAATACTGTCATCTGTCAATTTCCAAAAGCTAGATCTGACTCCTCTCAAGCACTTTAGTAAGAAATCCTTATAATTTCCGGTCCTGATGCTCCAGTAGAACTACAGTCAAATGGCTAATTAGAACCAGTAAAAGGAGGAAGCTTCAAGATACAGGAACCAGTAAACCAGCAATGTTGTGGACAGCTTTTCCTTAAGAAAACCAAAGTACATATGGTTTAACCCTTTAGCAGTCATATTATTGTCAAAAGTAATGCGTATTTATCTACATTGTTTTGAATCAACCATGTATTGTCCAGTAGCTCTGAGATTTTGATGAGGTAACTTAACTTTGAGAATGATATTGTAGGGTTGGTGAGAAACCAGATATGACCTGTTTGAACATAAAACAGGTATATATTTTAGCTGGATATGGCCGATTTAAATGCTAAAGGGTTAACAAGGAAACACATCCAACTTACAAAATTTATTTGGGAAAATGTACTTAACATTGCACAATAGAAAATGGCGGTAGGGTTAAAAAAGAAACAATAGTTTCTTACAAACAATTGACTGAAGTAGTTGCTGTACCTTTTTTTTTGACCTTTTACTTGTCTCAGTCATTGGACTGAAGGGTTTAGTTGAACATACTGACCCTAGTAGTTAATTTTAAGTCAAGCATTTATTAAATAAGTCTTTTTTGCTAAACTACTAAGTTATGGGAATGTAAATAGACCAACACCAATTATCAAGCAGTGGGGTGAAGGACAAACACAAAGACACACACATCTACAACAGGCTTCCACAGTTTCCATCAACCAAATTCACTGCCCAAGGTGCCAGGCAGTGACACTGAACCCAAACAGATAGACACAAAGTGAGCTGCTTAACTCTTCATAATATATCTCAAATGGAAAGGATTTACACAACTCACATATTCACAGGGAGGGGTTGGATACTTAGTATATTTTTTAGGAACAAATAAGGTAGTAGGTGCCATAATATTTGAGACTGCATTGTATGTCATAAGATGTGATTTATTTCTAGCAGATCAAGTAGCCTTGGTGCACAGATGATTTATGATATCCACACCTTTACGAAGCATTTATAACAATGGTAAAATAAAATAAGAAACATTCTTTACAGAGACATAAAGACTAAAAGTAAGAAAGAGGAGAGTGAATATTTAAGCAAAAGAATCAGTGTTCTCAGTCAAAGAAACCCTGAATGAGAAACCAAACACTGCTAACATGCAAGTCACTCTCCTTTCATTAAGTTCATCCTCAGCAATGATCTCACTCACTCAGTCACCCACCCACACACGCACAAGTGACTATGTAGCTCGGAAGCCAACAAATCCTCCCTTCCTGGGTTTGCTGGCTTGCAAGCTACATGGTGTCCAAAATGTGCCAGTGGCATGTAAAAAAGCACCCAGTACACACTGTAAAGTGGTTGGTGTGAGGAAAGAGCAGTCAGCTGTAGAAACCATGCCAAAGTTGACACTGCAGCATGATGCAGTCCCTCACTCATTGGCTCCTTGTCAAACTGTCTAACCCATGCCAGCATGGAAGGTAGACATTAAATGGTGATTTTTTTAATTTTATATAAATATACATATATATACACACACAGTTTTCAATTCATGTGTAATAACATTGTTGGTTACAATTTTCTAGCAAGACAGGTACTGCTTCATTGCATTACTGACAACAAGAGCAACAAGGATTGTCTGTGTAACTCGGGAAGAACAAATACCACACCAGGTATTTTCATTTGAAAGTGATGCTGTTCTAGCAACAGATATACATCACAAGGACACAGTACAAGGCATTTGCCCAGCGTACCCTGCAGTTGAGTTAGATCCAGAATCATGCATAGTGAAACAGACTTCTAAGTCATGTAGCTATGACTGTGTCCATTTTTAGTTAAGAAAGAGCAACACTGGATTTAGCTGGAATATGATTATCACAAGACAGGATATGGCAAGTATCAATCCACACTGTATTATCTATTAAGAGTAAACATTGCTTCTGTATACACTGGCCTTCATTTTCATTTTTATCACTACTACTACTACTACTACTACTACTACTAAGTAACAAATATCTCAGCTATATATATATATATATATATATATATATATATATATATATAT
>NC_068986.1:27091573-27096129 GCF_001194135.2 Octopus bimaculoides | reverse complement strand
TATATATATATAATATATATAATATATATATATATACACACACACACACACACACATATATATATATATATATACACACACACACACACACACACACACACACACACACACAACATGCATGCATGTAGTAATATATATGTGCATGCACCGAAGTGCATGTGTATGTCACACCGCCATCACCACTCCCAAAAAGGACATAACAAGTAGTGGAAATTGAGGACGACAGTTGATGTAAAGGTAATGCATGTGTTGGTGGTGGTGGTGGTGGTGGTGGTGGTGATGGCGGCAAAAGGATGTAACAATTTTCTGTAGAGGTGGCAGTAAGATGTACATGTATGTATGCAATACATGTGTAGCGACAGTGTAACAATAATTGGAGGAATTTAAACTCAACAAAGGAAAAGATAGCAAACATTCTTGAAAGTAATGAGGATGTGTTTAAGAATAATGAGAGAGAAAGAGAGAGCGAGGAAATGGAAGAATAAGGGAATAAAGGTGAGAATGAAAGAGGGAAGAGAGAAAGAGGCTTAGCTGTGTTTATTTTTATGTGATTGGTTTGTATGCTCTATTCTATGTATCTATCCATCCAGCTATCTTTCTATCTATTTAGCTAGCTAACTTATCTTCATCCTCGCCTCAAATTTTTGCTTTCTTTCATCAACGCATATTCTATAATTTAGATTAATTCGAAACAGCAGCTGCACACACCTACAAAAGTGCAGCTATTAGGAAACAATTGGAAGACAAACCAGGAAAGAGGAGACAAAGGAAGTGGAGAGAGACAATGATGACGAAGAGGAAAATGAAACATGGAAGTGATAACATAGTGGATGAAGAGGAAGAAGTCAGAAAGAGGGATAAAGAAGATGCAAAAGAAAAAGAACACAAGATGATGATGATGATGATGATGATGATGATAACAATGATGGCAGCAGTGATGGTGGTGATGGCGGCAACAGCTGTAATGAAAGTGAAGGTGCTGGTGGTGATGATGATGATGATGATGATGATGTAAGTCTATAACATGATTAAAGAAATGATTTTTCACTTGATAAATGATTCAGTAAGTTCTATTGATTATCTTGGGTAGATTTATGATTAGAAGGACAATAGCGAAACCAGGTAGAATCCAGGAGTGGTGTTTTCAGAGCGAGTGAGATCAAGATATATCAAGGTTTAAAGAAAAAAATTTTTCAATGCTAACTAGAAAGCATCTTTTGGTATCAGTTTTGGTGGCCGTAGAAGTGAACCACAGCATACTAGAAAAATTAATAATGAAAGCATGAATAGACTTAATAACTACTTTCTAGATGACTGCTCCAAGACTGGAATTTTACATTCTATAATTATATTACTTCTTTTATATTCACCTTCCTGTAACTTGAGGGCGCATGTCAAAACATCTTTGCAACCATCTTTCTTTCCTAACAGGGGTAACCCTACGTCTCTCTACAGCAAGACACCTGTTCCTGTTTGTTCCTCTATCATACTTTAGTTTCTCAACCATAGAGCCACCTCCTGCACTATTACTTGCCCCTCAGTCGAAGAGGTCATGTCTTCCAAGTTACTTGGAGAGATCACTAGTACTGGTGCTTCATAAAAAGCACCCAGTACATTCTGTAAAGTGGCTGGCATTAGGAAGGACATACAGCTTTAGAAACTATGCTAAAGCAGATGTTGGGGTTTGAAACAACTCTCTGGTTCACCAGTTACCGTCAAACAATCCAACCTATGCTAGCATGAAAAACAAGACATTAAATAATGGTGATAATTCAGTAAGACCTGCATAAACCATGCTACATGAATGGTTAATGTTACAGCAATAAAACCAATAGCTATTAGTTCAAGCTTCAACCATTGTTATTTGTGCATGTGTACATGCGCGCGCGTATGTCTGTGTGTGTGTGTGAGTTTAAATTATGTGTGTCATTGTCTATTGAGATGGACACACATATTCTTTATAATCTGTATGTTCACACACATGTAGGCACACACATACATGAATAATATGGATAAGAATTCAAGCTATAAGGAGAAAACTAAAATAACAAAATTACATAATACTTTGAGAAAACAAGTAAATAAACTACACAATGTAAATAAACATATGTTAGGGTGACATGTTGTAGAACAGAACAAGGTTTGCTGTGTTCTAACAGAATACTAGCTCTTACTTCCATCACACACCCACACACACACTTGCAGTTTGTTCAAGGCATGATAAATATATGTTGCTGTCTAACATTAAATAAAAAAAAAATTAAATGTAATGTAACCACAGATTATAACAGAAGATCCTTGTAATTAAAATTTGTTTCTTTAGATGAGGATGAAGAAAATACAAGACAAACTACATAATATAAACAAACATGAGAAAACAGTTGTGCTGATAAAGAAATTATGACAGGAACACATTATGTTCCCATGTCAACAAGTACATAACACGACTGTAGAGATGTATGAGGGCAGGGTAGCTGATAGAAGATTTGAGACCGAAACCACAACCAAAACAAAAAAAAGATTAATGCTAACAAACAAAATAAGTAAATAAACACAATATCTACCTACATTCTTTAAGAAAAGAATAGGCAACCAAATGTGATCAAATGAATAAATAAAACATGAAGAATAGGGAATGGGTGTGGAGATGTGGGGGTGGGGGTGGGGTTCGCTTGCTAATGAACGTAAAGGCAATGAAATAAAAGGTTGTATACACCACATTTATGATATAACCCCCTTGTTGAAGCTTGCATGTACAGGATTTGACAGTGAAATGATTGCGAGAGCCAAACTATTGGTACATTATACATGTAAATAGCCAAGCAAGTCGATGTTGTTCTCATGTAATAGCAGTCAGATGCTAGGTAGAGCAGGAAAGGGAATAATTAAATGACATAGACAGTATTGATTTATATTGCAACTGGAACGTTAGATTTGGTTCAAAATAGTTTCCAGCACACTATGCTTGGTTCAACAGAAGTAAAAAATAAATAAATAAATAAATAAACAAAATAAATCTAAAAAAGTAAAAATAAATAAATAAATGTCCTTACTATTTACATCACAGCTAAAGTATACTTTCAATCACACTGCAATCTTATTCTTTATTATCATTATTATTATTATCATCATCATCATCTCTCCATTTCTCTTCTATCCTACCTAAACTCCAATTCTATCACCACCACCACCATCATCATCATCATCATCGCCACTACTACTACTACTGCTGCTGTTGTCAGCATCACAACCATCCTTTGAAATTTGGAAATGAAGGAAACCAATATAAACTGAAAATACATCCACAACACCACCACCACCACCACCACCACTCTCCTCCCCCCACTACACCCTCTTTAAATTATAGTTGTGCAACATGTTATTTAGAAATGAACATGTAATTACGTAATAAACTAAATAAAATTGTATGCTTTTAAGTCCCGCCACCATTCTTCAACACTTACACACTGACAGTTTATTTTAAATTAGATTTAAGTGCTATGGCAATATTTAAAAACAGATCAAATGGTAGAAATATCTATTTGCCGTGCAAACACAAGCAAAATGTCAGCAGTTACATTCCATAGCTTACACACCTGAAACTACCACTAACAGAAACAACTAATTCTACAACTAAAGCATACATAAACATGTAATTCAGATTGTTCCAATGGCTTATTTAACCTGTCAATAACAAAAGAAATGTTTCATTTCTAAAATTATATGTTCGCTATTATTTGTTATTCTTGTGGTTTACAATAATAGAAATGATTTTCAGCATATATTAATGAAAGCAACATACAGACTGATTTAGATTATTAAAGTTTCCCAATTCGTTCATTAGAGCTGAATGCAAGTGCTGAATATACATTGTATTAAATTAATAACTAAAGAAGAAACATGACTTCTTTTTTTTTCCGTTAATTTTATATTTTTCCTTTTGTCTTTATTTTTCTTTTCCACTTTTAATATTCAGACTTAAAATAAACTGCAAGAAATCTTTAAAATTGTGCCAAGATTTTTAATTAAAGAAATAAACTGAAATGAAATAATATAAAAGTGTTTGATGGAAATATAAGAACTGCTTCCTTAAGGAATGTCTTTATACAATTACATGTCTTTATCCTCCATGTAGCACTGGTATCTTCTTGGCCAGACAAAGTGCAGTAAACAAATTAATGGCTTAAAGAATAAAAGTCAAGAATTGTGGTTCATGTTTAAACCCAAGTCTATCCTGATCCACCAAGGCTTTTAAACAGTCATATCTAAGGTTTCGTTATCCAATGATAAGCTACAGTAATTGTGTAGATAAAGGTACCATATTTTGTCACTTACTCTTTTATTTGTTTCAGTCATTTGATTGCGGCCATGCTGGGGCACTGCCGTTAGTCGAGTAAATCGACCCCAGGACTTATTCTTTGTAAGCCTAGTACTTATTCTATCAATCTCTTTAGCCGAACCACTAAGTTACAGGGACGTAAACACACCATCATCAGTTGTCAAGCGATGTTGGATGGACACACACACACACATGTGTGTATATATATATATGTATA
>NC_068986.1:27080319-27090305 GCF_001194135.2 Octopus bimaculoides | reverse complement strand
CGTAGTGATCGGGGGAAATACCGCTAAGTATTTCATCCAGCATGCTTACGATTCTGCCAACGCACTACCATTAATAATAAAAGATAATAATTAATTCTCTCTTTTTTTTTTTTTTTTTTAATAATTAAATAACTCTTTCTACTATGGGCACCAGGCCTAAAATTTTTGGTGGAAGGGGAGGGGTAGTTGATTATATTGACCTCAATGCTCAACTACTACTTATATTTAATCAACCCCAAGTTTCATCCTTTCAAGGTCGATAAAAGTAAGTACCAGTCGAATACTGGATCGATGTAATTGACTTACCCTCTTCTCTGAAATTGGTAGCCTTGTGTCTAAATTTGAAATCAATAATAATAATAATAATAATAATAATAATAATAATAATAATAATTCTTTCTAGTATAAGCACAAGGCTTGAAATTTTGAGGGAAGGAGTTAGTCAATTACATGAACCACAGCACATGACTAGTTCTTTATTTCATTGCCTCCAAAATGATGGAAGGCAAGGCTGACCTTGGTGAAATTTGAACTCAGAACATAAAGTGCCAGAAAAAATGCTGGTAAGCATTATATCTGACATGTTAACAATTCTGCCAGTTTGCTGGCTCAATAGTAATAATAATAATAATAATAATAATAATAACAATAATAATAATAATGGTGGTAGTGGTGGTGGTGGTGGTAGCAGTTGTGAGAATCATTTTTTAACTACTCAGAATTCAAAAAAATATGATGACAATGACGACAACAAAGATGTTGAGATTTAAAATAAGCTTTAGTATTAAAAAAATATATTCCAGTAGTTTCTATGCCAATGTAAGTCGCCTATTTAAAATGGCCAAGTGCAAAGAGCTTCGTCTTTCTGCGAGTGTTTCCAATGTAATTTACTTGATTTAATAGCAGAGAAACAGAACATCTGAGAGAAGGTGAAGAACTGGCTTCAGATCGGTCTCTAGAGGATAATATAATCACTGGTTCAGTAAGATTCAATAGGTACAATCCTGCAATTTAGGTGGTTGCTTTAGAGTATTTACTCATTGATTTACATAATGGCATGGTGTATGTTAGCAAAATTAATTCCTTTTGCTGTATAACGTAGCTTAGAATGGCGCTCTGCTAACACTTCAAGAGACCCATGTTTTCGATATTGTTCTTGTATTGTGTTTCCAATCAAATTTTATGTGAGCGAAGGAAACTTTGTGCATGGAACGAATAAAAGATGTACTAATGTTTTGCGTGCGAATGTGCTTGTTTGTGTGTGCATGAATGTATCTGTGTTTATTTAGTTGTGCACAGGTTACAGCACATCGGTATGTATGCGTGTGTTTACAGACGAAGTGTGCATCTTCTCATAAGGCAGGATAAATTTTTATAGGTTTCATGACAAGTAATAATCTATGCAGATTAGGGCAGAGTAATTGACTGAACAAAACACATCTACAGAGTGTCAGCTGTCTGTTACGAACACATGCCAGGAATAGAGGAATAAAGGGAAATGTCAGCAGCAAACTGAAATCAAAAGTAATTGCAATGCAAAATCTAGAATACTCTCTCCAATAATACATTAAAAAAATAATAATGAAAACATTTTAATACCGGACAGGATATAATTTCTATTAGTGTACATGCATATATTCACTCCTTACCATTCTCTCTCTCTCTCGCTTTCTCTCTCTCTCTCTCTCTAATAGTGCCTAAATATAAAATGTGTGTGGTAATAATGAATCCCATAATGCATTAGGTTGTAAGGGCACCACTGAAGATTTTATCCTCAGTGTGTATTTCAGGCATATCAGCAGGACAAAACCCATTTCCATCTAGAATCACAGAAGGTGAACAGTAACCTAAGCTAATAAGAAACATTTCAATTTCACAAGGCTGCCCTTGTTTAGTTCAGTAAGATCTCTCTACCCTACATTACCTATTTACAATTATATGGAATGTACTTGAAAGTTAAGGCTTTTGGCCAGGGAAATAAACAGAGCAATTAACTATCAATTTTATTTAACTTCAACTTTAATATAGATGTGGGGAATATGGATAATTTAAGCCACAATACTGATGTCGATTAATCTGATACAATTTCAATGCTTTTTCGCAATTTCATTTTACTTAGATCCTTAATGAATTGCAGAAATTACTAAGTGGAAGTTGATGGGGGCAAGAACATCAAAGCTCCTTGTTTTTCTACTCCCTGCAAGATCTCAAGAGCCATGCTTAAAAATTTGAAATAGTTATTTTTATCTTTTAATTATTCAACCAATCTCTTTAGCAGGACATAAACAAACCAACACATGTTGTCTAGTGATGCTGGGATGCAAATAGAAATAGAAAGATATACACATATACATACATATATATAAGAAATGCCATGTAAAAAGCACCCTGTACACTCTGTTAAGTGGTTGGTATTAGGAAGGACATTCAGTTGTAGAAATCATGCCAAAGCCGACATAGAACCCATGACAGCATAGAAAAAAGTAAGTATGATGATGATGATGATATATCATCATCATCATGCTACACACAGCTGGTTTCCACACAATTTAGTAGACTTCTATTGACCAAATTCACTCACAGACATCAGTTAGTCTAGGGCTATGGTGGAAGACACTTGCACAAGGTACCATGAAGTGGGAATGAACATAGAACCACATGGTTGCAAAGCAAGCTTCTTACCCACGCAGTCACGCCTGCATCTATTGTTTTATTTTATAAAGCTTTTATCAATCCCAATGCTTGATAAAAGAAGATTACACATATTAATGTACACATAGAATAAGAGGAAAATGAGGCGAAGGCAATGAACTGTAAATTTAATTAAAAAAAAAAGAGAGAAAGTAAATTTTTTCCAAAAGAGTGAAGCTTCTGAAGCTTGACAGGGAGTGGTAGGGGATGCAACTGACCCTCCATGACATACATATTTTCATATAAAATTAGCTGCAGGATTAGCAAATCTTCGTTACTATGCAGACAAAAATCAGTCCATTAGTCAGTCCAGTGGAAAGAGACAGCTGTTGGGAAGTGGTAGGACAAGAGAAGGATGAAAGTGCTGGCAATGAATTAGAATTAGACTCAAGCAATTAAACAATTTATAGCTCGCTAGTATTTTTCTCTTTCATATATGTATGTGTATACATTATGTGTTTGTGTTACTGTGTGCATATACTTTTGAGTATATGTATGTGTGTGCACATGCGTTTAGATGTGCTTATGGTTGCATTGGTGCACACTAAGCAAAGATTATACAGACACATACACACACATATATATATATACATATATATATATATATACACACACACATTTACACATATCTCTCTCTCTCTCTCTCTCTCATATATATATATATATATATATATATATATATATATACACACACACACACAGATAGATAGATAGACAGATACAGACACACACACAAATATATCAATATATATATATATATATATATATATATATATATATATATATATATACACATATCATCAAAAAGATACATCAACATCTTTAATTTAATAGCCATATTAGTCCTAGAATCCCTTGACTGCAGGATCAATCTCATTTTTCTAAACAATCCACCACCCCCATTATGAATGCACACTATAATGCATTCTCAATAAAATATCAATACCAATTAACAGCATATTAAAATGGTGCCAGTCTATTCCTTTACATAATGGTGTACAAACTAAACTAGTAATAATGACAAATTTGCACACAAGTGAATATTTGCAGCCAAAACAAGCACTGTCTGGATGAAGACACATACACATTGAGACTATATATATATGTAAATCTTATACCCTTTACTGGTTTCAGTCATTGGACTGCAGCCATGTTAGGGCAAGTAAGGGTGTTAGTCAAACAAATCAACTTCAGAATATATTATTTTCTATTTTTTAAAATAAAGTTTGGTGCTTATTTTATTGCTTTGTTTTGCTGAACTGCTAAGTTATGGGGACATAAACAGACCTACACCAGTTGTCAAGCAGTGCTGGAAGACAAACACACACACACACACACACACACACACACACACACACACACACATATATATATATACAATGGGGTTCTTTTAGTTGATGTGTACCAAATTCAATCATAAGGTGTTGGTCGGCCCACAGCTACAGTAGAAGACACTTGCCCAAGGTATCACAGAGAGACTGAACTTAGAACCATATGTTGGAAAGTACCCGACAGCCATGCCTGAGTCGCCCGCCCCCCGCCACACACACACAAGACCAACTATAGAGACATTCAAAGGTATCTACACATACTCATCAAGATCATTTTAATACATACACACATACTCTTTGGGGTCATCAAAACATCCAAACACACACACACACACATAGACCATTTAAACATACACATACATCAAGACCAAACACACACATACAGACACGAATACATTCTAAACATGCACATACACAAAGACCACCTAAACACACACAGACAAAAGCAACCATCTAAATACACATACATATCAAGACCATTAAACACACAAACACACACACACTGAGCTTATCGACACACAATTTCTAAGTTACCCTAAAATAAGTGAAACAGCTAAAAAGAGAGTTTGCTTCTTCTCTTTACATTCCTTGTTTATTTTTTAGTTTCTCCCCCCCCCCTCAAACTTTGAATACAATTGCATATGTATTCCTGTTAACATACACATGCCTCTGTGTGTGTGTGTGTGAATGTAAACATGATTGTGGGTAGAGTTTGTGTGCAGTGGGAGTGTTTTGTATCTACCCACCCTCATCTAAAAGAAAAGAGACAGAATCTCACAAAACAACAAATTGTGACAGTTTACTGAGTGAATCCTCACTAATTGAATAGTTTCTCTGTTAAGAAATTCTGAATGCCACCCCTCAGCATTCTCGCCATACCCTTCGCAGTATTAGCATGCCATTCAACACCCGCAAAGCTTCAAAAATATAGATACAGTTGATTTCTTGTATGCAATCTTAAGCATCCACCATACCAAAACTCACAGCTTCTTTCTAAACATACCTAACAACTTTTCTTTCTTTCTTTTTCTTTGATTTCTGTCTTGCAGTTTTTTTGTTTATTTGATTTTTTTTTATCTGCTTTTTTTTTTTCTTTTTTTCTTAACCCTATTACTATGTAATACTGTTATTGTAGAGGGAAGAGGCAGAAAAAGAAGAGAGAGGAAGGAGGAATGAAAAAGATGAATGAAAAGAGGATGGAAATAAAAAAAGGTAAACACTGAATTGGAAGGAGAGAGTTAGAGAGAATGCAAAATGAAACAGGACACGTAGAATAAAAGAAAAAAAATATTCAAGAGAGAGAAAGAGATAAGAGAGATAACAAACAGAGTGAAATTAGATAGAGGAAGGAGTAAGGAGGAATTGAAAGGAAAGAAAAAAAGCCTACCTAACCATTTGTTTAACCACCAATTCTATTAGATATCTGGTGATGATGCTTATCATCCTGGGGAGGCCTTCTGAAGAGCACCTCAACAAATTGTTCTCTTGTGTTTCAGCTAATCCATCATCTTCAGCAGACATCAATGGATGTATATAAATCAGCCTCCACTGACTCACTGGTGCTTCAGCAGAAACTGACATTATACACATTGAAATAGCAGTATCTCATAGAACTTTTTCATCAACACAGCTTTGAGAAGATTTCTCTGAACAGTTACTCAATCTGCTGAAAATATCAACCAAATATCTCTCAAATTATACATGTCCATCATAGTGGAGGGGAAACACTGAATAGGGATTCCTTTGAAGGTCTTTATAGCTCTACTGGATTCCAACTAAGAAAGTGCAAAGCAATGTTACAGAAGTCATACTAAAAAACATAAGACTTTTTCTTTTCTAAATATTCTATCCATTTCTTGCCTGGAATGAACTGTAGTTTATCCTTATATATTTATTGATTCAATTTTTGAAGCACTAAACAATATCCTATCCTCACAAAATGCTTCAAGTACCCAACACTCTTTCCCTTTCCAGTATTTGGAAATCCATTAGTGTGTTCCATTCTCAAGAAGGGCAACTAGTTCTGTTCTTCCAGCTATCAACATATTGCACTCACTTCCAGCATTTCAAAGATGACACAGCAACCATTAACAATCTCCTCCCAGCCCTTGAATCTCCCTCTTCAATGACAAACTTGTAAGATTTTCATAAAACAACTTCAACTGGTGATGTATTCTTTGAGGGCACTCACCAGTGAGTCCTCACCTTTAAGAAACTTAGTGAAAACAGTGTTGTTGCCTGAAATGACAGCAAAGCATTTGACCATGTTGACTAACAAAAAAAAACAAAAAAACTCCATTCATTTAGGCTGTATCAACCTTGTCTCCTACAACAGAAAGATGCAATCACCACACGTGAATAAAACATCCCACACCCACTAAACATTTTTAGAACACTTTTGAGATCACTACAAACATTAGGTCTCATCACTGAATATCTCTCCTGCTAAATGCACATCCTCTTCAGTATCAGGAAACACTTCATCCACAAACAATTACAATTCTTTTACAAAGCTCAGGTTTGGGACAGTGCTGCTGCTGCACATACAGACTACATGAACCACAGTCAAAGAAAAGAAAACTGCCACCCAAATGATTGGCATAATGTTGCTCAGAGATGTGCTGATTCCACTTGCTCTGCCTTTTCTACAACTACTACAGTTGCCTCTGCTTCTTCAGAACTAGCTAGTCTTGTACTGTCTCCACTAAGGTAGTCCTGATCCACTTGGTTCTTTTTCTCACATCACTAATACTGTCTTACCAACCAAGGGTGAATTACACCCAATATGTCTGCTCCAAGAATGTTGGATCTCTAAAATTCACTCTCAGAACATGTTTTTTCCTTTGAGGTCATTGTCTTTCAACCATTCTAGAAGAATTATAATCACTTAGATCACACTGATCTCAACAAGAATATATAAGCTATGAGCACCACCTCTTCCTCCAGTTCATTTCTTCTTTTCTACAACTTTTCTACAATATCTGTCATCTGGACAAGATGTCATGTAATAATGTTAGCAATATCAATTAGTACATTGCTTCAGCATATTAGCATTTAGTAAGCATTTTAACTACGGGCCCATCCTTCTATCAACTATTGATAACTAACAGAAAATTTAGACACAATTTACTCTGAAATACACTGGGTACCGCCATGAGAAGAAAAGAAATCTTCACCTTGGAAGTAGACACCTACTCCCTTCTATGCCATGCAGTTTCTTTCTCTGCTCAATGCTTATATAACAGAGCATAAGGAAGATTTAGATGCCATACAATTTTAGGGTCTAAAATGCTTCAGTTCTATGTTAAAGTCACACACAGAAATGGACACATTTCAGCTTGGCTATATTCAATAATTAGATTTGTGTGCGTATCTGAGAGTGCACACATATGCAAAAGTATGGTGCCAGAGTGTATGTGCACACACACACACACATGCGTGTGCACAATCAAACAGAGATAGGGTGAAGAAAGAAATGAAAGGAAACAAATAAGCAAGAAAGAGATAGTCCACATGAATGTATGTGCTTGAGTGTGTAATGAGCAGATAAGAGCAGAGCAGACCACAAAGAAGAAGGAAAGCAGTTAAAGATGTCAGTATATTGTTTACAAGGTATATAAAGAAGCTTTGTGTGGCTGATACCCTCGGTAAACAGGGAAGAAAGAAAACAAAGAAGGAAAATGCTAATGTTGGTTTATGTGTTAACTCCTACAAAAGTAATTTGAGCAGAGATAAACGATACAACATGACCGATACCATTAATTACCATATGTCAACAATGTATATGACCAGGTCTGAAGATGCATTTTATCTACAGTTAATAAGAGCTGAAGAAAGTTCTATCAACAAAACCCCAAATGGGAAACAAGAATAAATTACATGGGATAATCTAATGATGAAATAGCATTGCTTCTTGATGAAAGCTCAAATGGCAAAATAAATTCTCCTACTTGCAGAACTGTAATACAATGTATATTATTGATACAATATATGTTTATATACTTTTTTTTTCTCCTATAACAACAAACTAAACTAGTTTTTCTTTTCATTTCTTGGTGTGTGTGCACGCACACATGTGCATGCATCAACATTTTTATGTGTACTTCTATGTTGGTATGTGTTGAACAAGACTTCTTGAGATAGTATTCAATGGCCAGACGCTGTTCATGGTGTCGAGTAAGGTACTTTTATTCCATTGCTTCATACATTAAATTATTACTGAACATTTTGTTGATGGGAAATTTAACACATTAGCCACCACATGGACCACGGGTAGTTCATGGCTTAACTTTATGCAACATTCAGTAACAGGCCATGGAAGTTAACGTGATAAAAACTGTCAATTCCAAATACACACACACATTCCATCTACAGAATTTGTCATACAAGGACAAGGTATTGGTCAACCCTAGGCTGTAGTAAAAGGCACTGCCCCAAGGGGCCATGCAGTGGAGTCTTGAAATCACATGGTCACATGGTCACAAAGAGAACCTCTTCAGCATATAGTGAAACTTGCATACACGTAGGCATGCAAGTGAGTGTGTGTGAAACAAGCAAAGGGTAGACGATTCAAAAATGGAATCGCCACTATTAAGTTTTGCATCTACTTTTCCATATTGGAATGAATCAGATGGATTTGCAATATCCCAGCCTTCACTATATTTCCACCTCCAATGCTAAAAGCAAAGGCATGTGGTTAAGGGATTAAGATATTGCACTAAAAAATACAAGACCATGGTTTCAATTCCCAGACTGGCTGTGCATTATGTTCTTGAGCAAAACCCTTCATTTCATGTTGCCCCAGTCCATGCAGCTGTAAATAGGTAACCTTGTGAGAAATTGACATACAAAAGTGAGATGGTAATTCAGGAAAACTACCCAAACAGAGGTCTTGTGAGTCACATTTTGTATTCAGTGATCAAAAGGATGCATAATACAACCTGTACTGTGAATCCTGACTGGTTGGGATTGGTTGTTCAACCATGTCAAAGGTTGATTGATGAATGCAAATATTTCCAGTGAATCCATAACTATTAACACATTACTATAAAATTACTACATGAAAATCAAAAAATGCTTTTCATTATTGTTCTTAATTCTTTCTTAATTGAACAAGCAAATGAGCGGTTGAATTGAAGAACTACTTTCTCAACAACAGGATTGTAAGTGAAGGGGGACATGCATGCATGTCTATGTATAGACATTTAATTCAGTGACAGCAGACATGCAAATTTTCAGATATTTGCACTATGATTTGATTCAGGGCAAGTGTGTTACTTTTATATGTACAGCAAGAAACTTGACTGGATATCAAGTGTGTGTGTGTGTGTGTGTGTGTGTGTGTGTGTGCACATGCGTATGTGCGTGTATGTGTGTATTAAGTAGATGCTATACGACAATGAAAATCTGACAAAATAGTCAGCCAAACCAGAAAAGTTTGGAGAGGTTGTGAATCATAAGTCTAGCATACTGTCTGCTCAGCCAGCATGTAAGTGAATGATTTGGTTGCTGAATATCTGACCAGTGACTAGCAGCAATTCAATGGCTAAATTGCCAAAATGTAAAAGTATTTGGAAATGGTGCAGAGCCAGTGAGCAGGGTCAGAAAAGAACCCATGCAAGCAGTTGACTGTGGGAAGAGGAGAGGATTAGTGCAAATATAATATTCATAAAACTGAGAAAGGTGTAATTTACATGCTAAACTAAACAGGTTTTGTAACTAAACTACATTTTCAAAAGGTGCTAAAATTCATCAGACAAATGAACAAGAGTTTGAAAATGGAATGTCCATGATTTCCAGTTGGATGAACAACTCACAGAGCTATTAGATAATACCAATATGCCAATCAGCCATGGACTAAATTTTCCTCGGTATTCATATACCAAGAGCCATTAAATAAATCTAAATATCAGAATTGTTATCATTCTATTCCAGAATATCATATAACACAAAACTAACTATATA
>NC_068986.1:27070887-27080296 GCF_001194135.2 Octopus bimaculoides | reverse complement strand
ATATATATATATATATATATATATATACATATACATATACATATACATAGTACCAATAGTTTAAAGTCTGTGTGAGTATTTGTGCGTGTCTGTGCATGTGAAACAATATGTGACAGTGTTTGTTGTGCATATGTGTGTATATGTATGTGTTTATACTATTTAGTAATGTTATGTGCATGTGTGATCATGTGCATTATTTTGTGTGTAGCAGTGTATGTCTGCACATGCGTAATGTCTAATGAAGTATGTATACCCATATATTTCTTCAAAGCATCTGTTTTATGACGGGTACTTTTAGCCAGCAGAAAACAACATCTAAATAGTTATGTGCAAGCATTTACTTAAATACATGCACAGTCATATGCATACGTGCATGCATACACACACAGACACACACACATAGTAGTGGAATCATTATATGTTACTCTTGAAAGAACAAAAAACAAAAACAAATGAAAACAAAAGTAATAAAAGTCTACCTAACATATAGTAGATGTAATGGTGCAATGAAAACATAGCATGCAATACAAAATTCAGAACAGAATGTGCAAATGTGTGTGAGCACATGCAAGTATCAGTCTGTGTGTGTGTGTGTGTGTGTGTGTGTGTGTGTGTGTGTGTGTGTGTGTGTGTGTGTGATATGTTTTGTTGCAAAGCTACATGTAGAATAATGTTGGTGCAGATATTTTCTGAGTCGCATGCAATATACCATTCTGTAAAAACCTCCACCGCCAACGGAGGTCATTCAACTGAACAATAATTACTGATTCCATAACCGCAACCACACGTCCACCCACCATTCACAAATATAATAATGCATAAATGTGCACGCAGGCACACACACACACACACACACACTACTGTCATTTAGCTCAGTGCACCATCATTGTTTTTCTTTAAAGGTCCAAGCAGGGTAAAGTCAGTTGTATTAGCTGGTTGATGGTATGTTGTACTTACTTGCATTATTAAGCGCGCGCGCGAGAGAGAGAGAAAAGTAGTGTTGGATTCAGAAACAAGTGGTATTGAAATTGATAAGGAAGTATTTACGCTAAATTTTACACTTGTACCATATACTTGCATGTATGTTGCACATGCATACACACACAAAAGAAAATTCAAAAGGTGAGGCAGAAATAGTGATTCATACTGTGGAAAATATGTAGCCTGGATTACCATGTTAACATGTGTATAACACTCAATGTAAACTTCACATGGATCTCAATTACTACACAGTATAACACTCCTCATCGTGATTGTCACTGTAACCACCACTACTAGCATCACCGTCATATCCCAAATCTATTTCTTCTCTGTTGGTTTGGATTAAATGGTTGAGTGAATTAGCAACCTTCCACACATTTGTATCCTAAATGCTTGCACTACTTTTCTATAGCGTGGTCACTTGACACATTTTGTGAAATTTCAAGTTGAGATTGAAGATGAAAAGTACTAATCCAGGATTTTGCTAGTCAGGCAAATTCCAATGGTTTGGGTTGGTGATTTGAATCTAGTAAGTCATTAGTATGACCCTTACTTGGTTAGCTGTTCTACTAACTGTACCTCATACTATTTGCACCCACCATAGTATTCTTAAAGTGGTTGAAGCTGCTACACAGGCAGGATCAGAACTGGGGTATTGAGCACCCTTGGCCCCAGTCCTACAAAGCATACCCACTTCACCTCGTTATGACTATTCAGTGCAGTGGTTCTCAACTCAGGTCCTAAAAAGATTTTGGGAGGGCTCAGCAACAACATAGTAAATTAAGGAACTGAAATAGTACTTTAAGGGCCAATGAAAAATTTTTTCTTTAGATGTATGTATTGGTATGTATTGCAAGAAAGAGCTAGGTTTCTTTCTCTAGCATTTTACATAGTTCAAATTACACAAGTAAACAAAATAGGAATTTGGAAAGAAATTTCTATAAAACTAGTTTTTAAACACTGAATAGCTACTGGGGTCCACCAGAATAAAACAGTAATCAAAAAAGATCCATAGATTAAAAAAATGGTTGAGAACCCCTGATTTAGTAAATAGAGTGAACAGTAACTTATAAGATGTATAGTGACAATAGTTCAGCTGATGAAGATTCAATATCTGATACTGGTAAAATAATGTTCAAACATCATCATCAGCCAGGCGGCACTGGCATTGACCACACTCGTATGGCGCTTTTTACATGCCACCGGCATGGGAGTCAGTTTAATGGGACTGGCATTGACCATGGTCAAATGGTGCTTTTTACATTCCACTGGCACAGGTGTCAGTCAGGCATTACTAGAAACTACAACAATTCTTTGTTGACTAATATAAATTCTGAGGTTAAGGTTTAAGCAAAACATTTGTTGCAAATTGTGTTTGTTTTTAGCCAGATTAAGAAATCTTGTCGTTGCTATCCACAGATTTTAGTGCCCTGGCCAACCACCTGGTTTGCCCAGGGCACAGCACTAGCCCTGTATACAGGTTCAGTTACTTTTTTTATTTTCTATCTTTTACTTTCAATCAATGAATTGAGCTGAAAGGGCTTCATCAAACAAATTACCCCCAGTACTTTCTTTTTTTTTTTTGTGTGGTACTTATTCTATTGGTCTCTGTAGCTGAATTGCTAAGTTATGTGTATGTAAACAAATCAACACTGATTGTGAAGCAATGTACAGGGTGGGTGGAACGAAGACACATAAATACACATCATATACATACTACAAGCTTCCACAGGGTTTCCATCTACTAAATCCACTCACAAGGCTTTGGTTGGTCTGGAGCTATAGTGGAAGATACTTGCTCAAGGTTCCACACTGTGGGACTGAACCCAAAACCAAATGGTTGCAAAATGAGCTTCCTTACCATAGAGCCATACCTATACCTACACAACTATGTCTGCACCTACACAGCTATGCCTGTTTGTGGTTTACTTTTAAATATACTTCTTAGGAGACAAACAAATTGTGTAAGTGTTGGTAACATAGCAAAACATTTGAATTACCAAAGGTGTCTATACTATAAAAAAGATTAGAGAGTGATAAATCAATGAGACTCTTGTAATGCAGAATATGGTGTAGGTTCACTAACAACATATGATGTTAAGAAACAACAAGAGGAAATAATAATAAAAACCAATTTACCAACATCAAAAGTAAGGAAGTAATTGAAAACAGACTATTATTAAAAGTTAATAGACAACTTTGATTTAGATTGCATGTAGAAACATAAATATAGTTTGGACATTGATTTACATCAAAAATTAAGGTAACTGATTGCTTTCAGTTCATAATTTTAATGTAATGTTTTACAGGTATCAGTAAGCATATTTTTCTTGGCTTTTTTTTTTTTCCTACTAATCTACTTATTACAGTAACCATGTGCAGTAGGACCAATACTTGTAATATATAAGTCAAATAAGCAGGAGCTAGATATATGCTTATCTAAGCTGAATAGGTATCAACAAAATAGTACAATATAGCATATTTTACTTATTTTCTTTTTACATTGTTCAGGAAAATCCACTACTCTACTACATATCTGATCCCAAACTATCCTCTTAGTAAGTAAGGTTTGACCTGTGCAATGTAAAACAAAAATATGAGCATGAGTTTTCATCATTGGCTGCCGTTCCTGTCATTAAATGCACAGTCTCTGTCTATACTGACTTTAGTACTACAACAGTACTTATTAGGCTCAACAAAGTCTTTCACACACTGTGATAGCTTGAGCTAATGTAATGATATGAAACATATCTGGTACTTTTCTTGTGGATGCCAGTAATGGAAAAATTCTCTTCCTAGCTTCAGGGCCAGTTTCCCACCACATTTGCTTGATCTTTCTGTTGTGTTCTCATTAAGCACCACATTAGCTCTGTTTGAGTAGGCCTATCATCAAAAGCAGTTCACCTGTTACGATGCTATTTATTTATTTATTTTCTGCAGTTATAGTGTACCTCAAAACTACATTAACTGGTAGGATTTTGTTGCTATTTCTAGCTGGTTAAGTGACCAGGTAGAGACCACTTTCTATGCGATTTTGTAATTCTAAGAGTGTGAAATAACTTTGATGGATCTACAACTATGATGATATGGTCATGATCCCAAATCTTTGGGCCTGGTTAAAATTCCACATGAAGAGTAATCATATGCAGCTTCAAAAAATGCTTGCAGCAATTCCTAGTGCTGTGCTGGTGCACTTCACTTAAATGCTTTGAGATCTTTGTTTTTCAAACTCTGCAATCTCATGTCTCCAAGAATTCCCTTTATGTGCTTAAGTCTTAAATAATTCCAGTTCAAGAAAATTGAATTCTTCTGTATGTGTTTCAGACCATCTTTCATTTTGCATTGAAAAACAGAATAATTGGCTATCTGACATTTAACCAAGCAAGACCTGCTAAGATACTGTAGGTGAAACACCTGATCTGTGCTTTGATTTCACTTACATTTATTTCATACCAAATTAGGATGATGCTGTCTTTAATCTAACAATCACATGCAAAATTATTACATTGTATGCAGATGCAAAGAGATCAGACTGACTCAAGAACCCTCGTTTGATGGCTAAAAACATTAGCTTCAAATGGAAGTAGTACATTCTTGCAGACACATCCTTAGGTCTTTAGTATCACATTGTAACTGTATCTTAATCGACAAGAGGACAAATATAGCAAGATGGCTTTAACTCTTGGTACCACTTTGATCCACTTTTGCAAAGAAGAGTTGATAGCTTTTTCTTTTCTTTTTTTCATTTAGACAGAATCAATGGTCCTATCATACTTTCATAGCCATCAATATTATAATCCCACTCAGTTGAGGGAACTTGTTTTGCAAGCATTTGGTGACCCCTCTAGTGCTGGTGTTACAGAAAAAAAAAGCACCCAGACCCAGTACAGAAGTGGTTGGCATTAAGAAGAGCATCCAGCTGTAGAAACCATGCCAAAGCAGACACTGGAGCACAGTACAGCATTCTGGTCAATGAATTCACATGGAATCATTCAATCTTTACTCCATTTTTAGTTGTTGTTATTGTTTTATCTACAGTCACCCTAAGCAAACTAACCTATGATTATAGGCATCTCAGCCATGATCATCCCATCTTATTTTCAGATAGAGTACTTCAGACTACATTTATTCTTTTTTTAAAAAGACAGAGTATAGAACGGGAGGAGATTGGCTTGCTATTTCTAGCAAGTCAAGTAACAATGTAAGAGGTTCTTTTATTAGTTGCTGCCACAGAGAGATCTGATATGAAACATAAAGGCCAAAGTTATAGGGAAACAGTGAACAGTAATTGTTTCTGTACTGTGTCTCGAATTTATCCTGAATATATCTAGATTAAAAAGATTAATACCACACTAAAAGTTGGACATCCACCTGCTCTCAAGATTTTGCAAATGAAGTCTCAGAGAATTACAAAGATCAGTTCAAATTGTCAATGTATTGCAACTTGAGACAGACAGACAGGCATTCACTGGTGTTCATGTAGTTGATCCAATGCTGCTGCTAATAATGACAACAGTGGTAATGTACTTTAAGTTTTTAATATGTGCTTCTAGGTTTTAGCTTGCTTGATCAACTAACTGATGTTAAACAGAATGAAAACAATTTCTTATGCATAAAATACATACACACACAGGCATGTGCACACACACACACACACACACATATATATAAACACACAAACGTGCATACATACACACATACATATATAATAGAGATATGCATAGACAGACACATGATGTAACCTGTAATACGAACATTTGTATTCATAAATATTTTAGAATAATAAATATGATAATGAGGATCATCAGAGACAATAATATCCCACTGAAATCACTTGCATATTGACACACAAACGCATATGCATGAGCACACGCACACGCACACACACAGATATGAAGAGTTATGAGCATATTTCAAGAAGTATAAAAGCTAGCTAAATTATATTCTCACAATGATTATGTAAGAGACTATCTATTATTAGTTTAGTAGACACTGAGCCTCCTCTAACGGCAAGTACCATTGACACTGCTACTGCAAGGGAATAAAAATTACTTTATGACTGCATTTCAGAGTGTATCCAAGTTGTTCACAACAGGCAGTCCTCTTCTCTAACAAATACAAATAAACATGACAGACACAACAGGGTTAAGGAGTTCCTTCTTGGCCATTGCAAATCGAGAAATATGATTTAGGACCTTGCTTGCATGAAACAAATGACCTCACTTCACAGAACAAATGCTATGCAGATATATCATTGCTCTCCTATCGCCTTTTTTTATTTATTTTTTTTTATTTTATAACTGTATGCATGGGAGAGAGAGAGTCTTTATTTTACAAGCATGACACTGAGTGAAAAGAAATGGGTAAAGTATGCAACAAATCAAGTGGTCCTCTATTTAGTTGGCTAAACAAACTTCCATGCCAACTGAATGAGTAGAGAACATACAAACACTTTTGCTTTTTAATTTTAATACCACTTGGGGCCACTGCAACACTGCCTTAAATTCTTCTTTCTCTCAGGGGTGGAAAACTTGGCAATGAAGCCCAGCAAATGCATCCAAGATACAAATTTCATTCAGAGTGGTCAATAGAGAATTATTGAGGGAGGTGTGGAATGAGGACTTTGTATGGCCAGCAAAGTTGGACGGGTGAAGTGGCAGAAACTTCTTGAGCAACCAGCCATGCTGTTGAGATTAAAAATAAAATAAAATACAAGGGAGGATACATAAATAAATGAACAAACTGCACTCACTCTATGAGGTTAAACAAATTCATTTCCCCTTTGTGAATTCAAGTGTATTTGTTGTACTGTGTAAACACTTAAAAGAAACTATGCTCACTCCACAAACATTGACAGATAAACTAAAGGTTTGCTTTAGTAATTACAGAGCACATATTTATAGAGGCCATATTGAAGCAAATGACAACTGAGATAGACTGTGAGAGATAAGAAGACATGATCAGAAATGTAAATGATTGATGGCAGCAAAAGGGGGTGCAGAATTTGTTTAGGCGATGATGATGACACTGACGCCAACACTATAGCAACAACAAATATACTTCTACAAAAACAATAAGAACAAAATTAAGAGAAATAACAGCAAATAGAGAGAAATTCATGTGACAACAAGCAGACTAGCGCTAAGTATTTAGATAATGATTCAGAAACCACTGATAACTACAACACCTACTACAACAGACTAACTGTGAAACATCTATATCAGGTTAAACTACAACACATACAATGTGAGATTAACTTCTACAACACCTACAACATCAGAGTAGCTATTGCAACATACATGACATCAAACTAACACCTACGTCGTCGGAGTAACAGGTACAGCATCAGGCGTACTACTGCAGCACATACAACATTAGACTAACTAACCAAAGCACCTACATCAGAGTAACTTCCACAACAAATACAACTACAGAATTCACAGTATACATAGAAACATTAATAACAACCACATTGCCAACGAAGATAGTATTTTTAATGTGTACGCAAATGGAGCGGTGACGGTGGTGACGGTAGAGAGGAGGAGGAGGAGAAGGAGAAGAGGTAGACAGTTCTCTGAAATGAAATCTTAGAGATAGTAAACAACCTTTGACATAATTAACTGAAGAAAACATGGTAAAAGGTATATAGAAATACGAACAGCAACAAGAACAACAAAAAGATAGTGAGCATCACTTTAAAATGTTACGATGTGCATCATATAAGATGTGAATGGGTTACAAAGAAATAGGTTTCAGGAATTGCAGTTTAATTTAAGATTGGCAACTTAGATATTAAAAGCTTTCCTGTGTTTGGTTTCTTTGTGCATGTTTATACATATATATATAAAAGATACACACACACACACACACACACACACACACACACACACAACATATAGATATATATATAACATACACACACACTAGAGATGTATGCATGTGTGTCTATTACACACAGGATATATAAAAACTTTAAAGTTGAAGATAATGGAATCTTTAACAGAGGGTAATAGTGGGAAAAAATTCTATAATAAAAACAATTTGCTTTGTTTTTTAATTACTGATTTTAAAATAATTTTTTGGTATTTACTTTTTGTTTGTTTGTTTGTTTGTTTGTTTCAGCCACCACCACCACTACCCTCTTCATTTCTCTTCAATTTGCTTTCAAATCTGTTTGGTGACAACTGTATTATTGACCTATTAGTTTACACATGCAGTACTTCTTCAAAGCAACTACTGACTGTGCGTGTGTGTGTGTGTGTGTGTGTGTGTGTGTGTGTGTGCATGCACGAGTTTTGGCATGTTAACACAAGAGAAATTTAAATGTGTTCAATGCATTTGTGTGAATCACACACATGGTATACATACTATTTGTCATAAGAATGTCAGCGAAGATCCTACAAATTGTAATGGATTTGTACATGTCTATACCCAACCATATACAGTCTCTCTCTCTCTCTCTCTCATAAACATACATACATACATACGTGTGTGAGCATACACAAATTAAAGACAAAAAGCACACGCATACACTCACACAAAAGAGCTTCTATTACATAATAGAGAAAATTAGATAGATCGAAGGTTGACTTAGTGGATAAAAACAGCTTCCATTATAGGAAAAAGATTGGAGAGTAGGAGGACTTTACATGCAGAGCAATCTTTCTAACTGAATGAGATGGTATATGGGTGTGTAGACAAGTGAATACAGATACACTTGGTAGACTTTTATAAGAGAGGAGCCAGAAGACGCGTAGACAGAAATGTTCCATCTCCACTGCACATGCATATACAAGGAGAAAACCAATCACAGAACAGCCATGTGGTTACTAGACCAGCTAGAAACACCAGCCAAATTTGTCTTACCTTCAGAAGAAAGGACAAATTAGGTAATAGTAATCTTCAATAAGAGACTATGTCTGAAGAAGACAGGAAAGTCACAGCTGCGAATGCCTTTGATTATAGGTATAGGTCTACTCAACCAGGACCAGCCTGGGGTTAAACAACACTCATTTATACAGAAAGTTATTTGGTAGGAGGAAGAGAGGGAAAGAAGTGTTGGCAGAATCAGTAGGGTAGTGGTGGGTAAAATGTTTTATTTAATACAGTAACCCCTCAACTATTGTAGGTGTTACATTCCAAAACCCCTGTGATAAGTGAAAATCCAAGAGGTAGCAACAGGACATTTTTTTTCTTCTTTTATTTGTTTCAGTCATGTGACTACAGCCATGCTGGAGCACCACCTTTAGTTGAACAAATCGGCCCCAGGACTTATTCTTTGTAAGCCTAGTACTTATTCTATCGGTCTCTTTTGCCGGACAGCGAAGTTACGGGGACATAAACACACCAAGATCAGTTGTCAAGCGATGATGAGGGTACAAACACACACACACACATATATATATATATATATATATATATATATATA
>NC_068986.1:27068803-27070768 GCF_001194135.2 Octopus bimaculoides | reverse complement strand
TTCTGTCTGCCAAATCCACTCAAAAGGCTTTGGTTAGCTCGAGGCTATAGTAGAAGACACTTGCAGTAGGACTGAACATGGAACCGTGTGGTTGGGAAGTAACCTTCTTACCACACAACCATGCTTGTATATTATTTTTTTATAATTTTTATAATTTGTATATATATTATTTTATAATAAATGCAAAACAACACCACAGAGGAATCAACATAAGCTTAAATAATAAACCACAATATGGCGTGAGATTACTGTATGTCCAGTAACATCCGGCTTCTACGTTCAAATCTGCTGGTATCAATTTTACCTTTCCTCATTCAATAAAGTGGCAAAGAGCATTAAAATAGTCAACTACAGCTCAACTATAGACTCCGACTTCACAAAAATCGTAACCTTGTAACATCATTTTTAGAAAATTATTAGGATTATTACTACTATTGGCAATGGATAGGCAGAATCATTAAGGTGCTGGACAATTTCATTACAGCCTATGATCTTCTGAGTTCAACTTCTGCCTTTCATCCATTTAGGGCTGATAAAATAAAGAACCAGTCACGTACTGGAGTGGATAGTGTCAATTAACCCCTTTCCCTTGAAACTTAAAGCCTTGTGCTGAGATTACAAACCAAGGGGAGTTAACTGAAACAACTGTTAGAACATTCCAAAAAAATGCTCTATCATAATTTTTTCAGACTTTTTTAAAATCTGATTTCAAACTGAATTAAAGTCCATTTTTGCCTTTCATTCTTCCAAGATCTATAAAGTACCAGTAAAGGGCTATGGTTGAAGTTAAAATTGCTGGCCTTGTGCCAAAATTAGAAGCAATTACTTTTTATTACTAGAACTCATTCATAAATAAAGCATTTATATCTTACTAAGGAATTTATGAGCTTATTCTAAAGAGCAAAGGGTACTTATGTGTATGTATGAGTATGAATTTGTGTGTGTGTGTGCATGTGTGATGGGGGACAGAGAGTAGTACTTGCAAATGTGTAACATATGGTAGCACACATATGTTATAAGGTTCTGAACAAAAATAAATATAACTAGAAATGAGACAAATATTTACAATAGTAAAACTAAAGCAAAGACAGATGAACCAAAAAGCAAACAATAGTCCATGACACTTTCATCCAAACTCCCCATCCCTCCCACCTAGATGTATCATCCTTTCTAAAAATTCCCTTTTTTTCTCTCACCCTCGCCTCTTACACATACAAAGCAAAGAGAATAAAAAAAAAAGAAAAATTACATATTTACTGACACATTTCAACATAGCTTTACACTAAAACCTAAATATTGAAAGGGGAAAAGAGGGTAATAGGAGAGTCAGACAGACAGACAGACAGACTTAACAAGAAACAAAGCACAAGCTCCATACAGCATCTGTTAATTTCTTTTCTTTCTCTTTCACTCAGAGAAACAGACAGATAATGAGCTACATGCCCATTTACACAAAAGAGGTATCTAAATACAAAATAGGCAGGGCCTAATATCTAATACAATGAGTCTTGACAACTGAGTAGAATATTCTTCATTGAAGAAGTTTAATAAGGCAGAAACATATGGTTCCTATTATCATTGTATTAACATTTCAATTAACAATTCTTTTTGAAGTTATCTCTCCTTACATATATTAAAAACACCTACAAGGAGAGTCTGACAATTAATTACTTTTGTTGGTCATAGTTGATTGAAAATTATCAACTCACAACACTCCATATGTGAGACTTCAATACATGTATATTTAGTATGCAGAAAGTCCAACCCATGACACCAAAGAAAGCGGACATAAAATGATAGTCACATGCATGTGTATAGTGGGAGCAGATAGATAACTAGTAATAAATGTGCTAGATTAATTCTTTTTCATCATTATCATTTAAAGTCTGTTTTCCATGCCAGCATAAGTTTCTTATACACACATAGATACATATATATAGATACATATATATATATATATATATA
>NC_068986.1:27061480-27067420 GCF_001194135.2 Octopus bimaculoides | reverse complement strand
ACACACACACACACACACACACACACACACACACACACACACACACACACACACACATAAACTTCATGCGTGTGTACTTTCAAACAAAGTCACATCCACAAAACAAACACAAACACAAGTGCCACACACTGGCGCTGAAGAAATCTAATACCCTTGAGGACTTGTTAAAATAGATGAAGAGAAAATATGGGTGTGTTTTCCAAATGATAATACCATACGGCGGCAACATTGTGTGTAAGCAATAAAATGCTTTTCTGAGGGCACTGCTTGCCAAAAGAGCTGTAAAAACACAATTTAGACGCTATCTAGAATACACAACATACAATAAAATGTGATACAAATGTAAATGCAAAAAAATAAATAAATGAATTATTGAAATTATCATTATCATAATGATTATTACTCATCTGGAACTTTATTTTATCATCCCCGGAGGGACAAAAGGTAAAGTGAACATTAGCAGGGTTTGAACATTGTAAGTTCAAATCCCGCCAAGGTCAACTCTGCCATTCATCCTTCCGGGATTGATAAAATAAAGTACCAAATGAGTACTGGGTCAATTATTTCAATTAACCTAATCAAAATTGCTGACCTTTAGTCTTGCAATATTTGCTCTGGCTTTTTACATTCTGAGTTCAAATACTGCTAAGGTTTGCTTTTCGTCCCTTGGTGGTCAATAAAATAAAATACCAGTAAAATACCAGGGGTTGATGATAGTGACTACTTCCTGTCCTCAAAACTACTGACATTGTACCTAACTCAGAAATGCTCCTCCTCCTCCACCATTATTATTATTATTTCTTTTTTTTTTTTTTTTTTTTTTGTGTGTGTGTCTTAGCATGAGTGGTCATGTTTGTTACACTCTGAGTTTTGGGGTTCACTATGTTGATATTCGATGGAAAAAGTTTCTTTTCGAATATTTTGTTGATAGGAAAACATTAGAATATTCCAGTGTCCACTCTCTTTTTTAAAAAGAACTTTTAAATTTTTATATTTTATAAGCAATGTTTACTAGAAATATAAGAGTGCTTTTATCTTGAGCAGGAATGGGAAGAGGTGCTTGCCACAATGGTAATCTTAACTAATGTAAACAAATATGCTCCCTTCCCTATACAAACTCCATGAAGAACATTAACACAGATATAAATCAAAATGGAAACAAGAAATGGCTGTGTGGCAAGTAGCTTGCTTACCAACCACATGGTTCCAGGTTCAGTCCTACTGTGTGCCACCTCAGGCAAGTGTCTTCTACTATGGCCTCAGGCCAACCAAAGCCTTGTGAGTGGATTTGGTAGACAGAAACTGAAAGAAGCCTGTCGTATAAATGTGTGTGTGTGTGTGTGTGTGTGTGTGTGTGTGTGTGTGTGTGTGTGTGTGTGTGTGTTTATGTGTCTGTATTTGTCCCCCTACCATCGCTTGGCAACCGTTGTTAGTGTGTTTATGTCCCCGTAACTTAGCAGTTCAGCAAAAGAGACTGATAGAATAAGTACTAGGCTTACAAAGAATAAGTTCCAGGGTCAATTTGTTTGACTAAAAAGGTAGTGCTCCAGCATGGCTGCAGTCAAATGACAAACAAATAAAAGAATAGATATATAAAAGTTTTTAAAAGATTACACCACCTTTCAAACAGATCATCATTTACATCCATTTTCCATGCTGGTTGAGTAAACATGGCAAATGGTAAAAATAATGAATGTATTAGAAACAATAATACAGGATTTTCTAACACAGTGAACCAAAAATAATACCTGGACACTGGTTGGCTTGAAGGAGGGGGGGGATAAGATATTGGAGAAGTGTGTCACATGGGACAGTGACTTTTTGCTCAAGCCACACATACAGGAGAGTGACATACTGCAATATTACTTAGAATGGAGGGGTATGTCACCCCTGTAACATTCTCTTGTATTGGGAGCTTCAGTTTCTTCCCTCTGTACCAAAGAACACTTACAAGAGACCCTGGTCAACACACGGAAGTATGAGGTTTCCACTGACCATGGCAACATGCATCTCAGTGTCTCTACCTTTTTGTTTTTGAACATTGAGAATGATGCGAGGTGACATGCCACTTGTGTGGCAAATGAGCTGGCAGAATTGTTAACACATCAGACAAAACGCTTAGTGGCATTTCTTCCAGCTCTTTATGTTCCAAGTTCAAATCCAACCAGGGTCAACTTTGCCTATCATGATAAAATAAAGTAAAGTATCAGTCAATTATCTGGGTCAATATAATCAATTAACCCTCTCTTCCCTTAAAATAACTGGTCTTGTGCTAAAATATGAAAGAAGTATTATCATAATAATTGTCTAGTGCTGAAGAGAGAAGGAAGTTCTGAGCTAATAGTATCTACTCCCTGCTGAAACACTCAAGTTGGAACCACTCAGTCAAAGGGAAAGGCATGTACATCACAATTTTCACATACTCCTCTGTTTAAATCTCTTGTTATATATCTCTGTGACAAAATATATCCTCATTAGATATATATCCTTAAACACAGTCCTTCCTGTTACCTATAATTTACAGCATCTTCTTTCTGCCAGACATATATATATATATATATATATATATATATATATTCTCACAACAGATGTTTTCATTAGTAAGAAGACTTCAGAAAGAACAAGTTTACTGTAAGGAAGTGAAAACAATTATTTCCTAGCATCATAACAAAAGAGAATTCCATTGTATGCTTCATTGAAAAGTTGTTAGAGATAGTAAATAACTAAACTAAATACTTTACAATACTCAGACCTCCGCCTCCATGTTCTGAGATCAAATCCCAACAAGGTCCATATTTTGCCTTTCATCTCTTCACGGTTGATAAAACAAGTGCTAATATTCTTTAAATTACTGCATTCCATTATGGCCCTTCACATCATCATGATGGTGATGATGATGATGATGATGATGATGGTGGTGGTGGTAATGATGATGATGATGGTGGTGGTAATGATGGTGACAATGACTGTTTCTAACAAAGGTACAAGTCCAGAAATTTATTGGGCAGAGGAAAGTCAAAGTTGACTCAGCAGGATTTGAACTCAAAACTAAATGTTAAAAGGTATTTTTCTTGATACTCACAATTCTCTTAATCCAACACTCCCAAAAATAGTAAAACTAGTTAAAATAATAATGATCTCAAATTTTGGGACAAGGCCAGCAATTTCGAGGGATGGAGTGGGGTAAGTCAATTACATCAACTGGTATATCAAGCCTGAAAGGATGACAAGCAAAGTCAACTTCAACAGAATTTGAACTCAGAATGTAAAGACGAATGAAATGCCACTGAGTGTTTTGCCTGGCATGCCAATGATTCTACCAGCTTGTTGCCTTAACAGTAATAATAATACTAAAATGAAAATGACCCTGGTTTTAAAGGAAGGGGGTTAGTCAACACCATAAACCCCAGTTTTGAAGCTAGTATGCACGTTCGACAGAGTGCAAGCATCTTGAGACCAGTTAGGTGTAAGAGGAATCAGATATGGTGTGCAAGAGAGACGACTGTGCTGGTATGGTCATGTGATGCATATGGACAAGGACAGCTATGTAAAGAAGTGCCAATCTCTAACTGTGGAGGGAAACTGTGGTAGAGGTAGACCCAAGAAGAAATGGGATGAGGTGGTGAAGCATGATCTTTGAACCCCACAAAGGCAATGACTGGTAACCGAAACCCTTGGTGATGTGCTGTGCTTGAGAGGGCCCGTGCTGGTGCACTTGGCTTGACCTAATGTTCAAAGGAACATATTTTGAACATTGGGCCTTACAGAGGCAAAGTGGCTAAGTTCCTTTCAAGTGTTGGTCCTCACGAAGGCAACAACAAAGACCTCTAGCATTATATAATGCTTGAGAAGAAGACCCATCAAGCTGAGCATAATCGCAGTCATGGCAGATACTGGTGTCATGCTAATTGGCACCCATGATGGTGGCATGTAAATTCACCTGTGTCATGTAAATGGCACCCAAGCCGGTGGCACGTAAAAGTACCCGTTACACTCTCGGAGTGGTTGGCATTAGGAAGGGCATTCAGCCATAGAAAACCATGCCAAATCAGACCGGAGTCTAGTGCAGCCTTCCAGCGTGCCAGCCCTGGTCAAACTATCCAACCCATGCCAGCATGGACATCAGACATGTGATGATGATATGTGAATGATAATTCCCTACATAGCTGGTAATATGAGCTTCTTGTTTTTCTGCATTCATCCAAGTGGCAAAGAAATTCTGCCATTGTGACTTGAACAAATGAATATACTTGCATATGGTGGATGCATGTTTGTATTCATTTAGTGGTCTCAGCGTACCTTAGACTGTGGCTATGCTAGAACCACTTATCTGAGTGGTGTTATTTCAGTTCAACACAACCACCACCAAGCACTCTGAATGATTTTAACCTTTTAGCATTCAGATTACTCTGTCAGCTGTATTGCTTATGTATTCACATAGTTTAGAATAACATTGTAGAGTAGGTGAGAGAGGTCAGATCTGGCTGGTTTGAACATAAAACTGGTCGAATATTTGGACCAGATATGGTTGGTTTAATCATGAAAGGGTTAAAAGTGTCCACTCTGTTGAAAGCATTCAGACCAGATCTCTTTCCCTCTCTTCCACCGTTCTTAAAGACCTAGTAAAACATCATGGGCAGTGCCTACTCTGCTGACAAAAGAATAAGAAGAAATGAAATAAAAACCACACACTAGATTTAATACGTATACAACACACTTAACCTCCAGACACATTGTGTTTCTGTCAGTCAGACGCAGAGAGAATTAATTCTATGATCACCTGGTGTCTTTCTTTCACAGAACAGCAAAGAGAGTAGCAGATATGAGCTTATACAACCCATAGTAAGGAAAGTGTTGATATGGTAGTAGCCAAAACATCACGAACACATGTGTACAAATTACAACACAAATAAATTTGCAAGCGTGCTCAACTCACCATGTGTAAGGATTTAAAAAGCAAAAAAAAATTTTTTTTTTTTTTTTTTTTAGAAAATGCTGTTCTATGAGGATGAAATTATGTAGAAAGTGTGAAGGTCTGATACTGTTGTTTATATTTATAAAATTTGATGTTTTTCAGTTTTTCACTCTATACTTGTGAGTGATTGTGATATGAGAGTATATGCTTGTGTATGCGTGCAAGTACATGTACATATGTGTGTTTAGGAAGGGGAACAGTAAATGATGTCAAAAGTGAGTTTGAGGGGGGGAAAAAATGGGGGTGGCTATTAAAAAAAAAAAATTCATGTTTGGAAGGGTATGTAATAGAATTTTAGAATTACATGGATGTGGAAAAGGTATTTCAAAAAGAAGATGCGAGAGTGATAGATAGAGAGGGGTATATAAATATGAGAAATTAGGTAGAGTGGGAAATAGAAAAATTATGAAAAGATGAAAGAGACTGTGAAATAGAGAAAGAGATGGTAGTGAAAATATGGGGTGGGGGGGAAAGGAGGTGGTAGTGTTGGATACAGAGAGAGAGAAATGTATTGAAACAGAGAGGTGAAGAGGTAAGAATAGAAAGATGAGATTGGAGAGGCAGATACAGGAAAAGCAGAAAGGACAACAACAAAGAGAGAGGTAAAGAGAGAAAGATTCAGAGATAGGTAGAGAAATGGAGAGACCTATAACAGTATACATAGTTAGGTGATACACAAAGTGGTTGAGAGACAGAAAGACTGACACAGAGGTAACAATAGATGTTAGAATAGAGCGAGAGAGATAGCAACAGACAGAAACTGAGTAACACAGAGGTGAGGGAGTGAGTGTGTGTGTGTGTGTGTGTGTGTGTGTGTGTAGACAGAGTGATTGAGAAAGATAAAAATACATAAGATTATAGATTTCCATTCATAATGATCAAGAAGGATAGGTATGAATAAATGGATAGACACACCTACAGATGAAAATGCATTTGAGAGTATCATGAAGAGGGAGGAGGAGGAG
>NC_068986.1:27059668-27060282 GCF_001194135.2 Octopus bimaculoides | reverse complement strand
GAGCAAAGAGATATAAGTTAGTACATAGAAATGTGAGAATGAACTGAAAGAGGATTTGTGAAGAAGAGCAAAGCAGTAGCAATAACAATCCATTTGAAGAAAAGCGAAGGTGCAGAGAACAAGATAGGGAATGGTATGGGGAAGAGAAGAGCTGCAGGGGTGTGGGTGATGTGGATGAGATGAAAGAGAGAAGGGAAGGTGGGGGTAGGAGAGAGAGAGAGAGAGAGAGAGAGAAAGAGAGAGAGAGAGAGAGAGAAAGAGAGAGAGAGAGAGATAGAAAGAGAGAGATAGAGAGAGAGAGAGAGAGAGAGAGATAGGTAAGAAAAATCGAAGAGAATAGCAAAGGGAAATAGAGGAGGAAATATCAGAATATGAAAGGAAAATGATTAGAGGAAAGATGAATAGTAAAGGGGAAAAAACAAAATGGATACTCAAGACAATGTGGATGATGACGATGATGACGATGGCGATGACGATGATGGGGCTGAGGCAAGTGGGAGAGGCAAGTTGGAAAGTGGTGTAAGCTATTTCAGTTTTAACATTTAAGAAATGTAGGTGACAGAGAGAGAGAGAGAGAGAGAGAGAGAGAAAGAGAGAGAGAGAGAGAGAGGCCA
>NC_068986.1:27056959-27059658 GCF_001194135.2 Octopus bimaculoides | reverse complement strand
TTTAAGAAATGTAGGTGACAGAGAGAGAGAGAGAGAGAGAGAGAGAGAAAGAGAGAGAGAGAGAGAGAGGCCAGAAAATGATGGTTATAAGTAAACATATTTGGATATTGAAGGTGACAAGGAGAAGAAAAATGGTCCTTTTAATAAAGGTGAGATAGACGTAAATGAAAGACACAAACCTAACCATTGACCTAAGTACTTAACTTGCTACTTATACACATGTTTATGTACCAAAATAGCCAGTTTCTCAGTGTTTAAGAGCAATAAGAGATAGTGCTTGGTTGAAGATAGCAATGTTAGAAAAAGAGGCCATTCTAGAGAACATAGGTAGATGAAACTTGCAGCTTTTTTTTCCTGACTTCAGAAGGAAAGAACTAGAAATTGGAATCATATGTTATGGAGAAGATTTTTATTTATGCTTTTTTTTGTTTTGTTTTTACTGAATGAATGAAAAAAGAAAGCTATTACAAATAAAACTAACAAAAATAAATTCTACATTTAGACATCTAAAAGCAATCAAGAAGGTTAAGAGGAAATTGAGACACTAAAAAAAACATATCAGAAAGAACATATTGTACATTAGATATACATACACAATGTGTGTTTGTGTGTGTGAAAGAGAGAGAGAGAGAGAGAGAGAGAGAGAGAGAGAGAGAGAGAGAGAGAGAGAGTGTGTGTAGTAAATGTACTGTCACAGAAGGTAAGGTTTCACCTGCAATATATAACACTAAAAACGCTATTAAAATAACACACACATATTGACCAAATAAAACACAGCTAAAATAAAGTAATAATACAAATAACTAATGCAATATGTCACTTTCAATATAAATATTGTAAACTTCATGCAGACAGATGTTATATATGTCACACTAGTGCTAAACTGTCCATGCAAACTAACTACGCATCTACAGCAATGCATTATGTAATGGCACTTAAAATACTCATTACTAAACAAACTAGAAACATTCACCCAACCAAGGGAAGTAATACTAGCGTTACAAAGTACTCCCACAACTTTCATATACAAAGAAATCTGTGAAAATGGATTAAGATTTTTTCTATTCACACTACTCATCACCACAACCTTAAACCCTTTCATAACCAGATTTCTTTTTTCTTTTATAAAGCACATGGGTCATGTGTTTCAACACATTCTGAAAATAGTCAAGAATCATGAGTTTGTAACATAGCTAAACTTTCATTATTAAGATGGTACAAGATGATGGTGAGCCAGAAGACAAAATGCTTTGTGATATTTCTACCAGTTCTTTAACCAGTTCAAAATATGCCAAGTTTTGTTTTCCATCTTTTTGGTGGTTGATAAAATGAAGTGCCAATTCAGTACCGGGGGCGATGTAATCAACTTACCCCTCCCTACCAAATTACTGACCTTGTGTCAAAATTTGAATCCATTATTAAGTTGGTGTTGGGAACATAACTTAAAACTTTCTTATACAAAATTTTTGTGGAAATTTTAAATTTAAATGTGAAGCCTTTAAAATAGGATATTCTCTGATAAAATCAAAGGTGATCTTAATCAGGCTGATATCAAAAACAGACAAGCAAAATGGCTGAAATACTAAAATTTAATACCAGCCTAACAAAAGAGCATCTATATTATTTCTTAACCAGCAAGAAATAGTAGTTGACAGGGTGGTCAAATGTGGAGTGCCTTTGATCATGGGTTTACTCACAGCTGACTTCCAGTTAAACAACTAAGACTTAATACACTCATCCACACATAAACACAATAGCAAATTACATACACATACACACACAACATCCATCAATATATTGTAATGACAGATTCATAAGCCTGAAACATTCCATAAACTGGATCCTGTAAAGATGAAGACTTTCTAAACAAGCCAAGAATATCAACATAAATTGAAAAAATGAAAAATAGACTGGAAAAAAATCAGAATTGTGTTTCTATTAACTATACAAGAAAGAAAAGTTGTTTCTCAAAGATACACCAGAAGACACATTCCATTTTTCTTAGGGTTATAAATCTACATTGCAATGTAGATTTAGACAAATGGTATTTCATATACGGACTGAATATATGAAATACCATATATAACCACAGAAACAGAACACTATGAAACAATTCATTTTTAAACTAAACATACTTCTCACTCACTCTCCCTGTACACACACACACACGCACGCACACACACACACACACACACACACACAAACAAACACACAAGATTTTTATTCATTTAATAGTTGCATTATCAAACTGCTACCGTACTGTGGCAACATCGTCAAGCATTTTAGTTAATTATTGAGATCCCAGTCAGTGCTTAATCAGGTACCTATCGAATCCATCTGGACATAACCCAATGACACAAAGATTCATCAGTTCATATACTGATTTTTAACCTAACACATATAGCCCCCGAAACACGTGTGTGTCACAAGCTTCTGCACCATTTCCATCAACAAAATTTCATTTACAAAGAATTGGTCATCCTGCAGATAATGTTAATCTTATAGCAGATATCTGCCCATAATGTCATGTAGCAACATCTAACCGAGAAACATGGCTCAAAAGCAAACATTTTAACTACACAGCTATGCCTGCATGTGTGTGTGTGTGTTTGTGTGCACACATTTACATACACTCAAACAAATGAGAGAGAGAGAGAGAGAGAGAGAGAGAGAAAGAAAGAGTGTGTGTGTGTGTGTGT
>NC_068986.1:27045507-27056588 GCF_001194135.2 Octopus bimaculoides | reverse complement strand
TATATATATACATATATACGATGGGCTTTCAGTTTCCGTCTATCAAATCCACTCACAAGGCTTTGGTCGGCCCGAGGCTATAGTAGAAGACACTTGCCCAATGTGCCACGCAGTGGGACTGAACCCAGAACCATGTGGTTCGTAAGCAAGCTACTTACCACACAGCCACTCCTACACGGTTTGTTCACTCATTCCTTAAATGTCCATTTTTCCATGCTACCATAGGCTGAAGAAAGACATATCTAAGACAGTATTTTATAGCCAGATGCCCTTCTAGTCTTCGACTGTCACCTGTTCTTAAAGTAAGAGATATAGTATTCCACTAGTCTTCAAAAATGCAGAATGACAGTCAAAATGACAACAAGGAACATAAATAAACCTATCACCGACTTGCTAAGAGACCAACAAGTGAATTCACAAAATGTCAGCATTTGCTCTCACACAAACACACGCAAATGTCTATATTTGTGATAAGCTTCCATACAGTTTCCATCTACCAATATTATTTATGAGGCATTGGTTGACCCAGGTCTACCATGGAAGACACTAGCCAAAGTACTATACATGGGACTGAACCCGAAATCACATGGTTGCAAAGTGAATTTCTTAACCACATAGCCAGCTTCCCTGTGTGTGTACACACACACAAAGTTGTGCATAAATATATATATATATATATATATATATACATGTGTGTGTGTGTGTGTGTTTCTATGCAAGTGTGTAACTATATTTGCATATGTGTACACACATGCGCGCACACCTATTGAAAATTTTCTGACTGCAAGAAAGTTAAGAAGGAACGCAAGAGTAGAACAGCAACAAAAAAAAATTAAAATAAAGAAAAATCACACAGAGAGAAAAGAATGGAAAAAAGATATGAATTATAAAAATAACATATGGTAAGTTGACTGTAGATTAGCCCGAGGAAACAAAGAATAATGGCGACTGTTCTTTTACAGCGATGCTTTAATGTAATAAAGAAAATCTGTAAGAAAGTTAACAACAGTATAAATGGTATCTACACACACACACACACACACACACACACACAAATTCATGCATAGGCATACACATAAATATGCACGGATGAACAAGCATCAAAATCAAAATACATCTTTATGTTAAAATTGCTATTTTTTCCTCCTATTGTTTTGCTTTTTTTTTATATTTGGCTTGAAGTTTTCTTTCTTTCTTTCATTATTTCTCCCCACCCTCTCTCTCTTTGAATATATATATATATATATATATATATATATATATATATATATATATTAGACACACCTTTCTACTCTCCCTATAGATACCAAACTAGTGTGATGTGACAGTATGGAAGTGTAATATTGGAAACAGTGGTGGTTTATGGGTAAGTTTGGAGCTTTCTCTTGCTGCAATTGCCTTGCAGCATGATCAGTAAAAATCATACAGGACCAACCAGTTGCAAAAAATCAAAAAAAAAGAATTAAAAATAACATGACAACAAATCTTTCATGCAAACATACTATCCACCACACACACACACACACACACAAATGTACATATGCACATACATATTCCAATATATGTCGTACATACAGACAGACAACAGATAGATAGATAGATAGATAGATAGAAAGAAACTGAAATATTTTGCATTTGAGACAATAGATTACATGTGATAATGTAGAGTATCAGGTGATATAGTTATGACCATATTCTCTGATAAATAAATGCAATTAATACACAAGAACATGACAAGAGATGCCTGGTCATAACGAAGAAAAGCTGTTCTTAGATATGGATAAATTCATTTGAACATGTACGAGACACCAGGAACAGCTACAACACGATGTATGACATGAGTGCAGGGATGTCTAACTTGGACAGATTGCATGAAGGAGTCTGCTATCCAATCTTTGTTTAGACGCCATCATTAAAACCATGATAATGGTAGGAAGCCAATGATAATATGATGAACAAATATAATGATGATATGTGATGTAATGATGACACTATGATGGTGATGACGATGTCAACGACAATGATCAAGGCATTAACAAAGGCTATTACCAATGAAAGTGACATGCTTTCAATTAGGAAATGAAATGATGTGTATTCATCGGTCTCAGAATTTACCATCAATCATCATAGAAGTTCTCATCATCTCTGAGATGGAACAATAGAGTCAACATGATGAATTCCCAGACACCAGCTATGTGTACAATGTATAGAAAATTGGCTTTGCTGGAACACAACAAATATAATAGATAATGGTAATTGATGATTTTAGCCAATACCGAGTTAAGTACAAATGTGGAATATAAGGACTGTGACACCGACTTTGGGTACACCAACAAATTATAGATAAAGTATGTATGTGTATATGCATCTATGTAGATAGAGATATCATCATCATCATTTAACGTCCGTTTTCCATATTAGCATGGGTTGGATGGTTTGACTGAGGTCTGGAAAGCCAGTGGCTGCACCAGGCTCCAATCTAATCTGGCAATGTTCTACAGCTGGATGCCCTTCCTAACGCCAACCACTCCAAGTGTAGTGGGTGCTTTTTATGTGCCACCGCAACAGGAGCCAGTCAGGCGGGCCTGGCATCGATCATGTTCGGATAGTATTTTTTACATGTCACCGGCACAGGAGCCAGTCAGGGACACTGGCATCGATCACGTTCGGAAGATGCTTTTTACATGCCACGAGCACAATATATATATATATATATATATACACACACACGCACACAGGTGGCAGCAGCAGTAGTAGAAGTAGTAGTTCCTAATTTTGGCACAAGGCCAGCAA
Organism: Octopus bimaculoides; assembly: GCF_001194135.2. NCBI lineage: Eukaryota > Metazoa > Mollusca > Cephalopoda > Octopoda > Octopodidae > Octopus > Octopus bimaculoides. Next base: position 27,053,795 of record NC_068986.1, on the reverse strand, counting down.
TTTTGAAGAGAAGAGAAAGTTGATTACATTAACCCTGGTACTTGATTGGTACTTTATTTTATCAATCCCCAAAGGAGAGAATGTAAACAATGGTAAATGGAAAGCCCATTGCCCAATACTGAGTTACTTTCTACATTAATAAAAAAAAAATGGGATGGTCAAAACTGAAAATAATATCAATCAAAGGCTGACTTCAGCCAAAACAACAATAATCCATCTACAGTTTTATTAAACATTTACTTTAGAAAAGGTAGATACATTTATTTTATGAGTGATAGAACATGTGGTGATTGAGAAACTTCTGTAAAGTTTCTATTTCAGTACACTTCAGATGAATCAATATAGATCAATTACTAACCTTAAGATATAGTGTATGGGGGAAGGGGGAGAAGTTGAAGAGAGAATAGTAAAAGAGGAAAATATGAACCAAGAACAAAGGTCCTACCAGAGTTGACCTAGTCTTGACTCCACTTTAACTGGTTAGAGGCAACAAGAGCTGTATCAAAACTAGCATTTCCCAACCATCTTGGAAAGCTTGCTACAAGAAATACAGAAATGCAGATATCTACTTTCTCTGAGAATCCCACGCTTACTGTCAGACTGTGCAGCAGAAACTTTTATATTGAGAGAAATTACAATAACCTTCCAAATAAATACACACACCTACAAAGAGAGAGAGAGAAAATCTTCAACTGTACTAATATAGGCAGTTGGACACCTTGCCTTTCATCCTCCTAGGGTTCATGAAATAAAGAATCAGTTAAGTGTTGGGCTAATCTTAAACATTTTGTCTTCAGTACAATATATTAGGGGCGAAATGCCAGTTCCTATATATATATATATTGCGGCTGAAGATAGCTTTATACGGTCAATTATACACTGATGTAACAGCTATAAAGTTTGAAACACGTGTACCGCAGAATCCTTTGTGTTTTGTTTTTATTTTTACATTTACAATTTATTTTTATTTATATATATATATATATATATATATATATATATATATATGCATTAATATTAATAATAATAAAGAGTATGGAGATTTGTACATCCATACTCTTTATTATTATCAATATCAATATACAATCCAGACAATTTTTACTGTCCAGCAAAGAGAACACGGAATTATCCATCGGAAGAATTCATGGAGAGATGAACAACTAAATATAGTCACAGATGTTAGACACTGATTGATATCGTTAGCTGTTAACTAGAACTTAACTGAGAGCTAATACAGTATCCACCGAGATAATATATCCCTCCAAACACACTTTTATACAAACACACACACACACACACATACATATATATATATATATATATATGAGAGAGAGAGAGAAATTAATAAGAAACAATGAATTCAAATAAAAAAAACCCAACAGTCCAAGGGATGTTCACATCATCATCATCATCATCATCGTTTAACGTCCGCTTTCCATGCTAGCATGGGTTGTGAATATTATTAGTTTGATGCTCAAAGAAAGAAGTTGTAAAGTGAAAGTTAAGAGTAAAGTTATGACATTTCAGGCATAGCCATACATTGGATATACAAAAAAAAAATGTCCAGAGAAGAGAAGAAGGAAGGAGGGGAAAAGATAGGAACAGAAAACCAGGAGGGAAAAAAAAAAAAAAAAATTAAAAAAAAAAAAAACACCTGCATAACTCACATATTCAATCACTAGTCCATCTGGCTAATATTTTGGAATACATAATTCTTGGATCATCTTAAACCCCAGATTACCTCCCTGGATTATGTTACAGTATTGGATTATCTCCAGAGTACATTGATTTCTCAACTGCACACGTGTGTGTGTGTGTGTGCGCGCGCACGCGTGCTCTTTTGTAGACCCTCTAGAGGAGCAGATTAAAACTTATCCTTAGGCCAGTGGTCATGATCCAAATATTTACAAATGGGTGAACTCCACTGAAGTCACCCTCTTGGTTGTGTTAAACAAGGCAGTGGATAATATAAAAGTAAAAATATATGTTGTCGCCATGAAGTAGAAACTAACAATGAATTGAAGCATATCATTATTGAAACTCAAAACACCATTATATCTGAAGGCTCCCAAGCATGAATATTTAGCTAACTGCTACAATAAAATGCTTGTACCAACATCATCAAATTCTGTAAACACATCGATCCTGATCTCTCTGAAACACACAGATACTGACAGTAAAAGGTACATTTGAAAGTTTATATCTACATATACATACATATACATGAACATACATACGCATATACAAATGTACACTTATGGATATAAAGAAACTATCAATTCAAATGTAATTTCAAAAATATCAATTAAGAATAGAAAATGAACAGTCGTTTGATTATATATATATATATATATATGTATGTATGTATGTATGTATATGTATGTATATTCATTTATAATTACTTTCACTTCATAGCTGCTTTCTATGTAATAAAATAAAAATGGAAAAACTTAAGTATTTGACCACACATTTACTATTAATATTATTATTATTATTATTAAATGAATAAAATTCATGTAAAATATTTCTACCAATTTTTCCTATAAAAGCTCATTTATAGCAGGAAACGTACATCAACCAAAAATAATGCAATTGAAAATTAAAAGAATTAGACAAGATGGGAGAGAAAAAAAAATTATTGGTAATTAAAAAAATTCTTAATTATAAACAAGATATAAAAAAATTAATAATTATATGAAATAAATTTTTGAAAAGAATTGAAGAGACTAGACGAAGATTGATCTCAAATTGCCAAAATGCCAGAAGTCTAGACTTTTAAAATTTTTCATTTTTTTAATTTAGAGAGCTTTTCAAAAGCTAAGTAGTTTCTATTATAACAGTTAGAAGGTTTGATGTTTGTGTTTTAGAATGATTGTTTTCTGTTTCTTCTTTCTTTTTCTCGAAATAGAAATTATGAGGAAAAAAAAATAATAAAAATATTAATAAAAATATCAAGTGGAATTTAAATTTAATGGATTTTGACTAATCAATATTTACCTTGCGGGAATGTTTACACAAGCAAATGATTATAACAACAACAACAACAACAGTTTTTCAGTAAACTATGTTTCAAAAGTTCTATGAATAACAAGTGCAATAAAATTGCTGACAAGCCCAGCTTTAATGAAATTCACATAAAACAAGAATAAAAAGCAAATTTTATTAAAATATTCTTTCGAAAATGACAACAATTATAAATAAAATAAAATATAGGCTTGTTAGTATTATAACAATATTTCATTAAAATAATAATAATGATAAAAACAAAATAAAAAGAGAAGCAATGAATGATGCACATTGACAAGAATTAGTGAGGGAAGTTTTAACACATTTGTCCACATTTCAATAAAATCTAAAAATTCTATTTCACCATTACGAATCTCTCAAATGTCGCGAGATATAAAATATCTGAAGAAATTAAATGCTTGTAGCTTTAGCTGATAAAATAGTAAATCCAAGCAGAAGTTGATCACCACCTCGCCAACCCACTACAAGACTTTTTGTGTAAGCAATCATTGCTCCTAATCTTATAGCTGTATCCCAAGGCACAGTTTTACACTATTAAAAGATGCCATCCATTAATGTCTACAATTACACTGGGATTGTTTGCCAAATTGTTCATAATTCCATTATTGGATGCCTTCAAGTGCAGCGTGTCGTTAATGTGAGAATATATCAAATAGATGTTTGTAAAATTCCCTGTGACAACACATGCAGTTGAACTGAATAAAAGCGGAGTTCAGAAGTACAGTAACATTTTGCAGAAATAATCTACATTGAGAGATGAATCTATTAATACAAGAATGTGATCGTATTAACATGATCGGGTGATAAACATGAAGGTAATGATGATAATTATGTAGGGAAAGAAGGAAGAAAGACAAGGAAAAGAGAAAGACAATGAAAAAGGTAGAGATTGTCAATGCTAGCAGCAAATCACAGGAATTCAAAGCTAAAACCAATTCAATCCTGATGTGTCAAAGTTTAATTTAGCTTTGAGCTGAAGTACCATGGAAACGACCTTTGGCCTTCAGCTTTCACCTAGAGCCAAATGGTCTATGATTCTAGGCTGTTTCTGACTCTATGCTTAGAAGACAGAAAGAAGAACAGGGAGAAATGGACAAAGAGAATTTTAATTTCTTTTCTTTTTGTTCTGTTTTTAAATAATGCATTGCAGAAGCCTGATCCCACAGAACCCCAGGGTGAAGTAAGAGATAAATAAATGGAATTGCTAGCTTCTACTTGAAGGTGTATGTGGGTGTCTGTATTGGTGATAAGAGGATGTAATATGTGAATGTGTTAAGTGGCCTGTGTTTCTGTAGTAGTAACAGCTAAAAAGAGGAGGGCATGAACCATAAATTAAAGTCTTGCACAATGATGATTCCAGGGTATATCAACACTGATAGGGCAGTAATTTAATTCTAATGAAATGGAATAGAGACAAGGAAGACAAGACATGAGATGTTCCCATTAGTACTTCCTTGTAATATATCTGATATTTTTAGACATGTTTGAGGAATGAGTTCTGCATATTCATGAATGAAACAACCAAGTTTTTGAGAAAGCTTCCTAATAAATATAAAGCATAGGAGATTTTGTAATTAGTTAGATTATGGATGGTAAACTTCTAGACACTATCCACAAAATTAGTATGTTAGGATACTTCTAACTAAGCTATATATTATGGTGTAAAGTACATCTTTCTATTTGGCTCAGTTTACTTGGATGACAACAAGTAATACTACATCACTGTCAAGTAATTAAAGAGACAAACAGCATCAGTTGTAAAAATAGTAGTATAAGAGTTTGCAAATTATACACACTCTATTCATGATAAAAAGTAAACACACACACACATACACAAGTGCATACTTAATAGTCAAACAACACTTGATCTGTTGCAAAAGTTTGATTGGGCAACCCAAAAATGTTATCGCAAAAAGAAAACAAATTAATCATTTCTTTGAAATGAATAACTGAATGTTATTTGTATGTATTCTATATTATATGAATACCATGATAAAAATGAAAAAAAGAATTAACACACATGGCTACCTTTCATATTTGAAAATACAAAAGAAACTTTTTTGGCTACAATTATGGCCAGTATTTCAGTGTATTTTACGCTACTATTATAACTTTCAGAATCAGATGAAAGCTGTCCTGCTCTTTAACTGTATATGTTGATGTATTTCTATTACTCTTTAACTGATTTTCATTCTTGTATAATCCATAACTCACCCATAGCATTGGCATGTTAAATAGTGGTGAACATCATACTTAATATCCAGATAACTTGCCATAAAAGTACCATCTTGAAAAAGATATATATTTGGCTTATTGATAAGCTAGAAAAACATCAACTTTAACTAAAGTAATTTCAGAGATGACAAAACAGAAAAATCAATCAGTCAAACAAACAAACATGCAAAACTTGTGGCACCTAAATTCTTTGTTGGTTACAGAAGGAAATGGGTTATGGTTTGTAGTGGTGCTCAATTTGACATATGCATGAACCCCAATGCAAAAATGATATTTCATCAACTAAAAAATCTGGCAGAATAATTATTTCAACATCTTGAGAAACTTTTTACAAGTATTTGCTCTTACATGGCTATTATCGTAAACTCAGTATTCTGATTAACACTATTTCATGATCCAATGACAACTGTATTTCAGATAACAAAAATGGCTGAGTGAAGCCACACTTCTGTCACTACTCTTCCTTTTCAAAAGGACCCATATTACATAATGTGCTGGTGATCTTCCGTGGTACATGGAGTAAGGAGACAAAATACAAATTCTAAAATTACCTATAAAAATATTGGCATACAAATTTGCAAATTATATGTACTCTATTCATGATGCAATGTAAAATAGTTGCAAACGTGTACACACACACACACACACACACACACACACACACAGAGTAAAGTATTTTATAGTCAAATAAATAACTTGATCTGTTATGAAGGTTTAATCACATGAGTTTGATTGCCTAAACTGAACTCATTATTTTCCACCCAATAGTCCATACTAAATAAAGCCCTTACTTTCTTCCACAAAACTGCATTATATGCAAATCTCTTCCACATCTCTATTCCTGATATGCTTGCAGTCATGACGATAGAAGAACACATATGGAATTTCAAAGAAAGCAGCCTCACAATTCTGATTTGAAATATTACCAATGGAATCTGAACTGAGTAAGTTCAGTCAATAAGTTCAAGTCAATAATTTCATATTTTGGATTGAGCGTGTAATTGGAAAATGATTCTTCAGAGCCCTACACCAGAGAGTAATCCAAATAAAGCACTCTGCTAGAAACATTAGATATTTCTTCTCTTTAATATGCCAACACTTACTGCCCTTCATTCTGACACGAGAAATTTCTATTTTATATATATCATTCATTTGTTTATTTAATGTCTCTCTTTCATGCTAGCATGGCTGAGACAGAAGTAATTATTGAAGCAAGATTTAGTCCAGGGAAGGAAGAGTGGATGATTTTGTTCACAGTAAGCTCTAACAAACTTCACCAGCTGCAGTGCAATCACAAACAGTTACAACATTGTCTGTACCAGTAACTTTGCATATTTCATAAACATTCACACCAACACTCACGCACACACACATATTTACAAACACAAAGTAGATTCACCTCTCAGTTTTGACATATGAGGGTCCAACAGCTAGTTGTTAGACTACTCAACATACCATAAAAACCCATGTAATTTACGCACTTTTTCCGCAAAAACGAAAATGAACTTTAGTGTGTGCGTAAATTACATGAGTAGATCATTTCCAGATTTTTTTAGAAAGATTTTTTGCTGAAAATTGACATACAAATGTAAACATTCATACGGGAAGTTAACTCATTCAATGTCAGATAGTTTTTTACAGAAAAAAATATAATGAAGTTGACTTTTATTTGTGCTAGACGGTATAAGGCTTACTTTTTCTGTATCAATTTACTAAAACCATTAAATGGTTAACTGCTTTTTGAGGTTTCATGTTCATGCTGATAATCACGGTGTAGGCCATATTTTACATTGCTTGGAGTTTCTAACTATCGCAATGGAGCCCAGCAATTTTCTTAAATAGATCAGTTTTTCTCTGCTTAAGAAGTTTAGCTTGTGTTTGCCTCCAGGAAACTATTGCTCGTTTTCTCCATGTTAGGACAATGAAATTCATCACCGCCGACATCAACATCATAATCATGTGCTCCTTAACAAGGCATAGCCTAAGGCACTGAACCCAAAGCCACATAACTGAGAACCAATCTTCTCAACCACACAGCCTGGACACACACACACACACACACACACACACACACACACACACACACATATATATATATATATATATATATATATATATATTTATATTTATTTATTTATTTATTTATTTATTTATGGGTTTCAGCCAAGTGGCTGTGGTCATGCTGGAGCACCACCATGATTTTCTGTCTTTATGCTTTGCTCTCTTCACGTTCCTTGCATGGCTCTTCTCCTGCACCTGATATAGTCCAATCAAGAGTTTTGATGGCACATCTGGTGTATAAGAGAATTTGACATCGCTGCCCTAAACTGTGTCTCATTTCGAGCCATTGGTTCGTCTGGTATCGTGGAGAGGAAAGCGTTGAGTTTTGTCTTGAAGACCTCCACCACGAGGAAATAAACAGAGAGAGAATATATATACATACATACATACATGCATACACACACACACACACACACACATTTATATCAATTAATGAATGACAAAAGAACAGGAGTCATGTCATCTTCACAAGCCCACAGTTGTCTGATGTAAGATGCAGTACATTCCAAGCTGAGCACTTGTATAACATCGTGGAGAGGAAAGCTTCCTTGGAGCCATTGTAATTCATTAATTGATATTATGCTCTGTACTCTTCTAATGTTGTTCTCTAAAACATAAACATGTTGAATTTTAGCAACTTATCATTGGTATAACTATGCCTAAGAGATATCACAGCAAAAATATATATATATATATATATATATATAGTTGCAATTTACAGAAAAATAAAAGATGAAGGCAGGTGTATAAATAACAAGCAGGTACATTAGTTTGATGCTCGGGAAGGTGAGAAAATCATTTATGTTTTGAGTCTACACTCTTCAACAGAAAGGAACACGAGGAAATAAACAGAGAGAGAATATAAAAAAAAACTTGTGGATTTAGCAGTCTATATATATATATATATATATATATATATATATATATATACATACATAGATACAGATAGATAGATAGACAGATAG
>NC_068986.1:27043727-27044777 GCF_001194135.2 Octopus bimaculoides | reverse complement strand
TTTTTTTTTTTTTTTTTTTTTTTTTCAAATTTAGTATTGTGATTTTACAAATTTTATTATATTACAAAATAGCAAGAACACCGTGAAAGAGACGGAAGAATACTTCAATCTTCGGCACACAATGAAGAAAGTTAATTCCTAAAGTTGGTGTTTGTTTGTGGAGTTTTTACTCGCATCTTTAATGTAATCTGTGTTTTATTGAACTGTAAAAATAGCTTTATTTATTTATTTAATCCTTAAATACTTATAGATGCAGTGATATAATAATAAAAAAAAATTTTACAGAATGAAAATTTCAATAAAAAAAAAAATGTTCTCATTCAATTTTCTTTATTTAAATAGTTAACGAGAGTGCATGATTATTTGGCACTTTCTGCAAACCAAGTTAGAAAGATTGATAGACATAGCATACATACACAGATATGTATGTAATTTATACACATACACACACATGCACAAGTGTGTGTGCATGTATATATGTATGTGTACATATACACCATATACACACACACAACTGTACATATACACACACATGTATATATATATATATATATATATATATATATATATATATATATATATATATATATATATATATATATAAATAAATGCATACATATATATATATATATACACACACACACACACACAAATATACATATACACACACATGTATATATATATATAAATATACACACACAAATGTACATATATATATTCATATACACACGTATATATAAATATACACACATAAATGTACATATATATATACATACATATAAACACATGTATATATAAATATACACACACAAATCATCATCATCATCGTTTAACGTCCGCTTTCCATGCTAGCATGGGTTGGACGATTTGACTGAGGACTGGTGAAACCGGATGGCAACACCAGGCTCCAGTCTGATTTGGCAGAGTTTCTACAGCTGGATGCCCTTCCTAACGCCAACCACTCAGAGAGTGTAGTGGGTGCTTTTACGTGTCACCCGCACGAAAACGGCCACGCTCGAAATGGTGTCTTTTATGTGCCACCCGCACAAG
>NC_068986.1:27040150-27042855 GCF_001194135.2 Octopus bimaculoides | reverse complement strand
TTCTACATACTGAGCAGGGCCATCTACCTGAAGGGGTTTGTGTTTTATCTACCTTCCTACTTATTAGGATTTTGGTTTTAGCTAGGTTGACTCTAAGGCCCTTCAATTCTAGACCTTGCTTCCACACCTGAAACTTCTCCTCTAGTTCTGATAGTGACTCCGCAATTAGGGCAAGGTCATCAGCATAGAGGAGCTCCCAGGGGCAACCTGTCTTGAACTCCTCTGTGATTGCCTGGAGGACTATGGTAAATAATAGGGGGCTGAGGACGGAACCTTGGTGGACCCCTACCTCTATATATATATATTTATATATGTCTATGTAAGTATATCTCAATACATATACACAAAGAAATTAAGTATACCAGGAATACATACAAAACTAAGAAAGGAATCTGCATCATAAACTAAACACATGTAGACAAATGCACACACACACATGAACACACACACACACACACACACACACACACACACACACACACACATATGGACACGAAAGTGTTAGAATGAAACTAAAATGACTAAAAACAAAAATGGATACCAATAAAGATGCATGAATATAAGGAGATAAAGGTCTCTCAAAAAATATTTTAAAGCACAAATCTCACTAAAAATCTATTTAGAAAATGTACAAAAGGTTGAAACTGAAGAATGTCTACACAAATACACACACACACACACACACACACACACACACACACCTCCAGTTAGTTGACTATCATAAATACAAGAAATAAATATTTCACTCTGGAGAGAGAAAACTCAATAGCAGTTTAGTTCACTGATCATTTTATAAACTTTCTGTTTATCACATTCAGTATCGTAAACAGTTTGCAGCCAATATATTTCTTCTCAAAGCAGAAGAGAAGAAAAGAAAAGAAGGTGAGAAATGTTGTTAAGTTATACAATCCTATTGTAGTTGCATTTATTCACTGTTAATGTTGGATCTACATCATCTTCCAACACCTGTTATAAATAGATTGTCAATAACTAAATAATGTGTACATATCTACAAATATTACATACAACACAACAATGAGAGAGAGTGTGTGTGTGTGTGTGTGTGTGTGAAGGTGCATGGCTTAGTGGTTAAGGTGTTACACTCATAGTCACAAGATCATGATTTCAATTCCCATTCCAGCGCTGCATTATGTTACTTGAGCAAAACACTTCATTTCACAGAGAGAAGGTGCATGACCAAGTAGCTAGGGCATTCAGCTCGCAATTGTAAGGTCACAAGTTCGATGCCTAGCAACATGCTGTGTCCTTGAGCAAGATGCTTTACTTCATGTTGCTCCAATCCACTCAGCTGACAAAAGTGAGTTGTACATGTAAGCCAGCCTTGTCACATTTTGTGTCACAGTAGATCACCCTGGGAAGTACATTAAGGGTGGAGTTCTCCTCAGTCACTTGCATGCTAATTTCATAAGCAGGTCCTTCCATTGATCCGATGAACTGGAACCCTCACTGTTGTAACCAACAGAGTACCAGTTTCATTTCACATTGTTCCAGTTCACTCAACTGTAAATGAATATCCCTGTAACAGTATGTTGTTCCGTTCAGGGGGATATCAGCCTGTCTACATGCCTGCCTAGCCACTGGGGTAGCATCATTCAAAAGCTACAGAAATGCAACATCTGATAGCCTGGTTGATACAGGACACACACACACACAAATACATACACATATACACACAGGCAACATAAACAAAACAAAAAAATACATAGAAATATAACAGACTCAAACATACATGTATAATAAATATGCATGCAAACACATGCATATGAAAGAGGAGAGAGAAACAGAGAGATATAGAGAAAGAGAGAGCAACAAATAGAGAGATATAGTAAAATTACAAACTGTGAGAGAGAGTTTTTGGTAAAATATATCCACTTAAATTTTTTAACCCAATAAATCAAATAATAATTCATGTTTAACAAGTCCATTTTAATTAATTTTTTTAATTCTAAATAATTCAATTCATTAAACATGGTATTTATTTGTCTTCATTTTACTGTTTATCATTATTCCATTGTATACAGTGTAGTCCTATTTAATAATTCTTTGAGTCTGGTTTTTGATATGGTAAAATCAATTTCAATTCATATTCTAAGATATAATATTGAAAACTATCCATGCATACATACATGCAGCAGTCAAATCTTTGACAAATAATATATTTAACAGTGAAATATGAAGGAAATTAAAAAGGTTGAGTCAGCCATTGATTTATATAGATAGATGTGTGTATACATGTATATACACAAGCACACAATATTATTGAAGTAAACAATTTTTAAAACATGAGGCCTCTCCCATGCCTACTTCTCTTTCCCTGTATATAGAAATATCATCATTGTTTAACATCCTCCTTCCATGCTGGATGGTTTGACAGGAGCTCGCCAGGTGGGAACCTGCACAATGGTTTTTACAGCTGGATGCCCTTCCAAATGCCAACCATTTTACAGTGTAGACTGGGTGCTTTTTAAGTGGCACCTGCACTGGCAGGGTTACCAAGTGACTTGCCAAGACAAAGAGTCTTTGAGAGAGAAGGGGGCATTGAGGGAGGTGATCTTGTGTCAGATAATGAAAGATTAGAGTCTGACAGAGAGGCAGAAACAGATGTCTTGCTGTAGAGGAGGTCCATGATATATATATATACACATATATATACATACATACATACATACATATATATATATATA
>NC_068986.1:27038211-27040041 GCF_001194135.2 Octopus bimaculoides | reverse complement strand
TAAACATCTCGTGTGTACATGTAGAAATATGTTCTTTTGTTTGTATGTGTAAATATATCTTAATACATATACATGGAGAAACTAAAAGTACATGAAATACATATATATATATATATATATATATATATATAATCAGAAGAGGAATTTAGACCATTCATGTGGTTGAACGTGCACGCATGCATGCACACAGGCAGGCAGGCACACACACACACACACACACACACACAGAGGAATATTGAGTGGATCCCTACTTATTTATCAATGAGTATTCCAGTTGTTTGACCAGCTGAATTGCCTACCTATCAAATAATAGTGTAAGTGGCTGAATATTCCACAGACACTTATATTGTTATTGTTATCCTCAGGTCTACTTTAATATCCAGTTACATCTTTTTTTACACACCAGCCAAAGTACTAGATTCAGAATAAACAGCTAAAAATCCATGAAGTGGGTGCCCCAGCATGGTCACAAAATACCCACTAAAACACGTGTAATATTTGTATATTTGTACTGGCAATATTTGTTTGGAAAATAGAGGGAGATACCTGAAACCTGGATATGAGTTCCAATGATAAAAATGCTATCTTCTTTTAACATGTTTAAATAGAGAAAATATATAACCAGAACCACAATAGAACAAGTAAATAAGTTCATACAGTACTGCATGGCTTCAGGAAGCTGTTTGTTTACTGAAGATAAACTCTTTCATTCAAGTAAAGGTTTGAAAATAAATTGCTAATTTTTATCATTTTTATTTTCCTCCCCTTAACTCTTGTAAAAGTTCTTTGGTTGAAGCTGTCATAATAAAACATAAAGCCAAAGCAATCATTTACAAAAATTGTTTTTCATTGCTACCTCTTTATCTTCTTTCACATTATAATTATCTCAATTGAGTCTGATAAATAAAATGGCTGTGAATCCTTTATACCCACCACTACTACCACTATCTGCACCCACCTCACTCTAAAACACACACACACTCCCCTCTCTTTCTCTCTCTCCAATACAAAATCATTAAGATATTATTGCAAATCAATTTACAGAGATTTAGCATAATTCCACATCCTTTTGTGCCACTGTCCGCATTTATCCTCATAACAGATAAGACAAAATAAATTTTACTCTGGTCTACATGGATTTAAATATGGTAATAGTAGCCTATTAAAATAAAGATGAAGCTAATACAATTAGCAGCAAGTCAATATCTCGAATTGCAAAGAGACATTCCTATCAGAATCTTATTAAAGCTGCTTCCGCCAATACAAACAACGGTGTAATGAAGCATTGAGAAATGTTTTAAACAATATCTGAATTATATAAAATTGAGGATATAGATATATCACTTTCTAGATAGCACTTTCATTGTACTCAGATTTCAAAACTTGTACCAGCTAACCAGCCAGCTTGCCTGCCGGCCACCCACAGAGCCTTGCTGCAAAGGCAGCATTGTTCCCAAGAGAATGCACCATTTAAATGATCTCAAAGTTTAGGTCTATAAATAATTATACATTCAGTATAAACTCAGACAATGGAAAGCAGTAAAATAAAATATAAATAAGTAGATATACTCCTCTGTTTTACATTTCAATCTTTGATACTGTTGTTGTTGTTGTAGTTGTTGTTTACCCTAGGTTAACCCTGACAAAGTAGACCTATGATCAAAGGCATTCCAGTTATGGCCATCCAATGTTTCGTCATTATAGATGAATTACATAATCATTTATATTTTACTTGTCTCAGTGATTGGACTGATATCTTAGCAAATATTTTCTTCTGAATTATTTGCTCACTCTCTCTCTCTCTCTCTCTCTCTCTCTCTCTCTCTCTCT
>NC_068986.1:27029666-27037437 GCF_001194135.2 Octopus bimaculoides | reverse complement strand
AGCCAAGTGCACCCATGTTGGTGGTATGTAAAGAACACCTTTCGAGTGTTGGGCCTCATAGAAGCAAAGTGGCTGAGTTCCTTTTGCACATTGGTCCTCATAGAAGCAAAATGGCTGAGTTCCTTTCAAGTGTTGGGCCTCACGGAGGCAAAGTGGCTGAGTTTCTTTTGAGTATTGGGCCTCGCAGACCTTTGGCATTATGTCATGCTTGAGATGAAGTCCCATCAAGTCAAGTAAAATTGCAGTTGTAGCAGATACCAGTGTCACGCAAACTGGCATCTGTGCCAGTGGCACACAAACACACTTTGGTGTCGTGCCGGTGGCACATAAAAGCACCCATTAGAATCTCAGAGTGGTTGGCGTTAGGAAGGGCATCCAGCCATGCCAAATCAGACTGGATTTTGGTGCAGCCTTCCAGTGTGCCAGCCCAGTCAAACTGTCCAACCCATGCCAGCATGGACAACGTACGTTAAATGATGATGATGATATATATTTGGTGTTAGGAAGGATATCCAACTGTAGAAACCTTGCCAGATCAGATTGGAGTGTGGCACAGCCTACTGGCTTGCCAGTCCCCAGTCAAACCAACCAACCCATGCCAGCATGGAAAACGGACATTAAATGATGACGATGATGATGATGATATATATGTATCAGCTGGACACAAACTCTAACAACAGCTTTGTTGATGGCATAATCTTTACTGCGAAGTGTAATTGATACAGCAAACAAAGACTATTTACAATATTGAAATAGTATAAAACAAGATGTGTGTGCATGTCAGTGTGTATGTGTGCATGTGTACATGTGTGCGTGGTGGGGGAGAAAGGGAGTTCACTGACCGTTTTAGTATGTTATTTTGGAACTACTTGGAGCAAACATGGAAGACATTGTAATCAATGTTCATTAACAATGCTATATACTTTCACTTACTAATCAATCGAAACACACACACACTCTCACTTCCTCGCTGAAACACCCCCCCCCACACACACACACTCTCTATTTCTCTCTCTCTCTCTCTAATACACACACATATACAGACACACACATCCAGATATTTCTGTCTATGCACATAAGTGTCTGCACAGGTGTATGTGAAATATATACATCAATGTGTGATAACTTGTGTATATATATAATAATGTATATGCATCATCTGAGACAGTATACATACGTGAGAGAGAGAGAAAGAGAGAGAGAGAGAGAGAGAGAGAGAGAGAGAGAGTGTGTTTGTGTGTGTGTGGCTATCTTTTGCTTTTATTATTGACATTTTTCTTTAATCTAATTTTAATGTGTCAATATCTAAGTTTGGTTAAGACAACAAAAATTGCAAGTTGTTAACTCTGTTCTCTAAAATGTCTACAAACAGCTTTAACTAGTTTTTCCTTTCAAATGGCAAAAGATTGGAAAATAAATAATGTCAATTGTTATTCTTTGTCTTCTCTCATTTACTTTCCTTCTTTGTTTTTGTTCATTTGCTTTTTAATTTTTTTTTTTTTTTTCACATTTTTCTTTTGATTTTTTTTTTTTGTTTTTTTTTCCTTTTTGAAAAGCAATTAATAGCTTTAATTTTTCATCTATGATAATCATTTCTATATCAATAATAGATACAGAAATTATTATCACTGATGCAAAATTACAGCTATTAATTATTTTGCAAACATATTAGAATAAATAAATAAATAAATAAATAAATAAATAAGGAAGTAAAAAGAAACTGAAACAAAAACTGGTCGGAGGGGGAGGAGTAACAGAAACCAATAACCACAGACATTTCTATTAAAGACAATTTACACACTGTCATATCATCAAAGAATGGGTCTTTAGATTCCTTTATGTTTTACATTCCTAGCAATAATGTTTGCTAATTTTCTCAGAGACTTCCTGTAGATGTAGCTAGGCTTTGTTAGAAGGGAAGGAGGGGAAGAAAATACAGCCCCATAATGAATATACAAAGAAGGTGCTGTGAGCTTGAGACAGCAAGCATCCAAACCAATTGTTGCCAGTAGTTCTGGTTGATTTAACTCCATGCAGACCAGCCCTGGTGATTGAGTAAATGTACAATTAAAGAGAGTTCAACAGAAACCATCTTTTTTACATCAAAGATGGCACTATTCAATTTAACCCTAGCATTAGGTGCGCAAGCGGGCATCCTTAAACCTTAGAATTTTTTAACAAATTATAAGTGCCTAACTTGTAAGGGCACATCTGCATTGAGAAAAATAACAAGTTTTATATTAACTTACTGTTTCAGTTTTAAGGCTTAATCCAGTTTTCTTTGAGTTTTTATTTGTTTTGTTTTTGTTTTGTTTTGTTTTTTACCTCATTACTACATTTACTGGTTTCCATCTGATCACTCCTCTACAGCAAGAAACTTGTTCTGCTCCTACCTATCATCTCCAAGCATGAAGCTTCCACCTTGAAGTTTGTAGTCTTTCTAACTGCATGGCGACCTCACTAAGGCTGGTAGCATGAAAAAAGCATGCTGTAAAGTGGTTGGCAATAGGAATGGCATCCAGCTTCAAAAACCATGCCAAAACAGACACTGGAGCACTATGAACATTAAATGTTTTGTTTTTTTTTTTGCTTTTTTCCCACACAGATTTTTAGAGATTTTACCGGTAGGTGATCTTAACTTTGAATTCAGGCAGAGTCTCCCCAAATCTTGAAGTGGGTAGTGACTCTTCCATTGATTTTGTATCAAGTATTAGTGGTTGGTAAAACTACAGCTGTCAAACAAGTATAAATTGGTAGCATGTACCATTGTTCCGTTAATAACAGAAATATCAGATACTTATGAAGAGACAAGCAGACATATATCTTCTCAGCCCTTCCACCCTTGACTTAGCGGAATACCTAAGATGTGACGGGTGGAGAGTGAGAGGAATGTGCTAGCACTCAGCTGGTGTTCATCTCAGTTGAGAAAACTAGAGTAACATAAAATAGAATGCCTTGCTCAAGGACAGAATCCATCACCCAATCCAAGGCTTTATGGTCATGAATCCAATGCCCTAACTATTAGGCCATGCACCATTGGTAGTTGATACTGTAGATGAAAAGAATTGCACAAGGAATAAGATATTAGACTGCAAAGCCATAGAGTAGCATTTCACATCCACTGTAGGTGTTTCATTGCTTATTGGAATAAAAGGTTTCATTCCACACAGCATCATTTTCCATTTCTGTTGGAAAAGTTACTATCACTGGTAAAGCAGTATCTTAGCTTGACAGAACTTTCCTGCAGTTGAGATTTAACCCTTACAGGTAACACAAACTAAGGAAGTAAAATAAAAGCAATGCTAATGAAGTAAGAATTAACAGATTGAGTTAGGGTCACTTTCAAATTCTTGTGGGTTTAACAGTTGGATGTAAATTAGAGTCGGTTAAAGGGAAAATTCCAAAGAAGGGGTAGGTGTTTCATTTGCATGGGAGGCGGTGAGCAAAGTGATTTGTACTGCATCAGTACGAAGATACCCAGCACATTAACTAACATACAGTAGAAATTTTGTTTATCTCTAAATCCATATAAGTAATACAAGAATCAACCTTTGCAGAAGAGTTGAATCATATTCTGTAACATCAATCAAAGTACCACCTATGCATACCCATATGAGAATAGAAAAATTCTTCCTTCCCTTCCATCCATGTTCCTTCTCTCATTTTATTTCTATATTTTAATTTTTTATTATTATTATTATTATTATTATTATTATTGTTATTATTATTTAAAGAAATATTGCAGTCTATATTTGCTGTCAGCAAAGTTACAGATGTTTTGTCTGTAAGACCATTGGGTAGGCGGGTGGGGGAAAAGAATCAATAACTTATGTAGGACATTACATATCATAAACTGGGAGATGTATGTACGTGCATGTGTGATGGGGTTGAATCATTCATGGATAGATATAGTATAACTCCCATCAGCCTCATTCTTTTGAGAGAGAGAGAGAGAGAGAGAGAGAGAGAGAGAGAGAGAGAGAGAGAGAGAGAGAGAGAGAGAGAGAGAGAAAGAGAGAGAGAGAGAGAGATTTCTTGAATTGAATCAGCTGCTATTTGTAAGGTAGGTAGCAAACAATACCTGAGAATTGTATAAAAAAAGAACAGCTAAAAATGATTGAGAGAGGGTGAGAGTGAGAGATATGAAATATAAGGAAGTCAAGGAAAATAGATAATGAGATCAATAGAACCAAAGCAAAGTGAGAATGCAGGAATTATTAAAAGAAATACACAAAAAATGTGCATCGTCTGTACACACCACCTCTTTGCCTTGTCTTGTAGGTAGGCGAGTGTGCAGGTTTTTATGTATGTGTATACACATACATACATGTGTATATATGTATGTATATATTTGTTTCTGTGTCTGTATACAAATGTGTATACATACATACATACATGTATACGTACGTACATGTATATATACACATAAGCAAACTCACACAGTAAATTACAAAACAGGTAGCTAGGATAATTTCAGATTTGAAATAAGAATATATCAAACCTATCAGAGCAAATATACATTTTTTTTTTTTTTTTTCATTGGGGAGGAGGACGAGAATTTGTTTCTTTTTTTTTTTTTTTTTTTTTTTTTTTTATTAGTCAACCAACTAACCTAACAGCTAAAGATAGAAATGCAGAGAAAAGCACCAATTGCCAGCAACCCACCACCACCATCACCAGCCAGCCCCATCTCCACCACTCTCACTAACATGCCTACCAACAAAACTAACGCCAAACCCCACCCCACTATCAAACATTGTTTCCATGTATTCAACAAAAACAACAATGACAATAACAGTAGCAGCTAAAATTATCTCAGTACAGTTAGATAAGTAGTATTTGAATGAGTGACCATTAAATACCTTGGAAGGTCAGCATTTGAAGTACAAGAAAGTGTATCGTTATCTGAAGATAGGGAGAAGGTAAGGACATGCAGCTAGAGATAAGTACCAACAGTAAACAATGCCAACAATTGTGAAGTCCAACCAACCAAGGAGGTCTCATTAGAAGAGGTTTACTTATTGCAGATATTAGTGACTCTTTGAAACACTTAACAGGTGGAGATTTTTACTGCTTGTTTGTTAGGAATTTCTTGTAGCTGATTGTAATCAAATTGACACCAATCGGGCACAATATGTGTAGAGAGGCTTCCAATCAAAGCAGATTATTCAAGTATAATTATATCAGTGAACAAGTGTGATGACCTTTTCACTAGCATAAAAGCTATCCTATGGCAGAAATCTGAAGGAGTCATGTCAAAACAAAGGGCTTTCCCCCCACCCCCACCCCTGCACCATCACCACCACCACCACACCTCTCGCTTCCATCCATTTAAAGAGTGGTAGTAGAAAATCAGTGTCAACAAGCAACTATAACAAGGTAAAGTACAGTTGTAAAGATAAGTGACAATAGAAATAAAATTTGATCCAAGAAAGTAGTAGTAGTAGTAGTAGTAGTAGTAGTAGTAGTAGTAGTAGTAAGAGGAGGAGAGGCAGTAGTAGCAGCAGCAGCAGAAGTAGTAGTAGTAGTAGTAGTAGTAGTAGTAGCAGCAGCAGCTGTACTGGGAAATTGATCTTAATAGGAAAACCTTTTAACTGTTAAGCTGATAAAGTAAACATATATGGACACTCCGACATGTATTGTATAATAGAATATAACTTCCTTGGCATTTTCGCTTGGAGTGTGATTAAATAACAGAAAGGATGGGACCTGGGAGCAGATGTATAACATGCAATTTCAAAACACACACACCCATTAATATCCAAGAAAAATTCATACAAGTTCGGGGAGGTGGGGGGAGAAATGTGTTTGAGCAATATTGAAACAGTCAGGTGGGGAGAATTACTACATTGCAAGTCTTTTCAAAACAATGTCTCAAAGTTTATGTCAAGACAATAATGTAAGGAAAAAGCAATCAAGAGAAAAACAAGATCCTACTTCATCAACTTAACCTGAAATTAGTCACATAATATGGCCCCATCATAGTCAAAGAAATTAGCTAGTGAGAACAAGAGCTTGTTTTATTAATACACATGTTGTATTTATTGATTTCAAATTTTAGCCAGCAAGTTCGTAGGTGGGTGCAAGTCAATTACATTGAACCCAGTGCTTGACTGGTACATATTTTACTGAATCCAAAGGGAAGAAATGCAAAGTCAACCTTGACAGAATTTGAACTCAGAACGTTAAGACAGATGAAAGGCCACTAAGCATTTTGCCCTGCGTGCTAATGATTCTGCCAGCTCACCACCCTACGTGCTGTACATATTAAGATTATCTTAATGGATGGTTTTTAAGAGAAGTTTGGATACTGTGAGACCAGACAATGATAGTTGTCTTTTATCTTTACTTGTCTCAGTCATTGGACTGCAGATATGCTAAGGTACTGCTTTGGAAGGTTTAATCAAATAACTGAACCTTAGTACTTATTTTTAATTTTGATACTTATTTTATTGGTCTTTTTACTGAACCACTAAATTACAGGGACATAAACAAACCAATACTGGTTGTCAATCAGTGGTACACACACACACACACATAACAATGGTCTTCCACACAGTTTCTGTCCAGCAAATTTCCTTACAAGGCATTGGTCGGCTCAGGGATATAGTGGAAGATACTTGTCCAAGGTGCCATACAGTGGGACTGAACTTGAAACCATGTAGTTGCAAAGTGAGCTTCTTAACTAAACAGCCATATCTGTGCATATGTTATGCACCATGCATATTCCCCTTTGTTGCAATGATGCAACTATACGTTTTCAAATGTGTTTCACTTGAGGAAAAAGTGAAGCAATACTTTATAAATACCAGCCAAATATAATTGCACTTTTCACTGTAAATGTAATTTTTAAAATTTCCTTCCATCCATCCATTCATGTTCTCCTCCCACTATTTCTGGGAAGGGCATGGGGATCGAGTCCTCAGGCAGCTCCTCTTCCTTAAGGCCCTATCAGAAGCAATCATCATTACACCTGACTAGATTCCCAAATGAGCCGACTGAGGCTATGGATAATGTTCAACCATCTCATTCAAGTCTCCTGCTGGATGGCTTGGCTTCAAGAATCTATCTTGCAATTCTTTCCTGCAACATTATTCTAACAACACATCCATAATACCGGAGTTGTGACCTGTCAATGCAAAGAAACAGCAGCTCAACCTGCAGAGATGCCCTTCTCTCCAAGCTACAAACCCTGTCAAGTAACAATACTTCAGTGACTCTTCAGAGGAACTCCATTTCAGCTATTTGTATTTGTGATCAAACTTTTTTAATTATCATTTAAAAAGAAAGAAAAAAAAACGAAAATTAAATACTTCATATAATTAACTAGTCTAACTTTATGATATCACATACAATTATTCATTTTTAAATAAATTCCTTAATATGACAAGAGCAGAAGAAAAATCAGAAATATAGCCAGAATCTAATTTTTTGGTCTTCTCATATATTTAACTCATTCATATCTCATACAGTTAATTGCGATGCATTATGACATCAAAGTTGAACATAAATTAGAGTGTTAAATTAATAAACATCGACATAAAACAAGGTTAGCATTGCATATAATTTCAGCATCTGACATGAAGCATTAACAATACTAAATTCCACAGTTCAAGCATATTTGTAAAAGAAATGGCATCTGGAAAAATTAAAAATATATGCACATATTATATATATATATATATATATATATGTGTGTGTGTGTGTGTGTGTGTGTGTGTGTCGGTGTTAGTTTCAGCCAATGCAAAAACAAAAGTAAAAATAAAGATAT
>NC_068986.1:27026910-27029070 GCF_001194135.2 Octopus bimaculoides | reverse complement strand
AAATACACAAAGAGAAACATTTGATTTCTTTTTTTTTTATTTTTACTTTTTTCTATGTTTGCTTTTTTAGACAAACTATTTCAAATAACGTACTTCTAATTCTTTAAATGAGCCTAGCAATGGTGAATGCGCGTGTGTGTGTGTGTGTGTGTGTGTGTGTGTGTGTGTGTGTGTGTGCATGCGAACCTAATGCTGCTATAGAGACACACATGAGAAGCATATGTTGTTTTGCAGACCATAAACAATATGAATGGAGAAAGAACAGATGATTGCTGCTGCTGCTGCTACTACTACTACTACTACTGTTGTTGTTGTTAACATAGTATTGTTGTTGTTGTTGTTGTTGTTGTTGTTGTTAGTAGAATCAACAACCAAGTTCTACACAAATTATCATTTTACAATTGTTTCCCACCCCTATCTTTAGCATGGCTTGGGCAGGTCTGCAGAAATCCTCCATAAAAGAGGGAACTAGGAAACTACTACTGTTTAGTGTACTCCCTTCCACTAGTTTTTGTTTGTTTGTGGTTTGTTTGTCACAGTTGAATGCCTTTTCTATCACCAAACACAGATTTGGACTATTTGATCAAGATACCAGCATTTGGTGCCAGCTTAATCAACTGACCCTCCCTACAGATTTCAGGTTTGATACCAATGTTAGAAACAAATATTGGTTTCAAATTTTGGCACAAGGCCAGCAAGTTTGGTGAGTGGGCTAAGTTGATTACATCAATGCCAGTGCTCAACTCGTACTTATCTTACTTACCCTGAAAGGCTAAAAGAAACAAAGCCAACCATGGCAGAATTTGAACTCAGAATGTAAACAGACAAAATGCCACTAAGCATTTTGTCCAGCATGCTAACAGTTCTACCAGCTCACCACTTTATGTTAGAAACATATATTAAGGAAGGGTGATGGACAGGTAGGATCAATAGGGTTTGATAAAACTGTTCTGTGTCATTTGTTCCAGCTGTCTATATTCTGAGTTCAATTCCTGCCAAGGCCAACTTTGTTTTTCCTCGATAAAACAAAGTAGCCGTCAAGCATTGGAGTCGATGGTATCTTCCCTTCAAATACCTGTGCTTAAATCAGAAACCATTGAAAAAGGCAGTGAGATGGCAAAATTGGTAGAGCATCAAAAAAGTGCTTTCAGGGATTTATTCCAGCTCTTTCCATTCATCAACACCATCATAATTAACATCTGTTTTCCCATACTGGCATGGACTGAATGGTTTGAGAGGAGCTGGTGAGCTGCACTAGGTGCCAACTGTCTGTTTTGGCATGGTTTCTACAACTGGATGCCCTTCTTAACACCAACCATTTTACAGAGAGTATTAAGTGCTTTTCATGTGGCACCAGTGCTGATGCTTTTTTCATGGCACCAGCATGGATGCTTTTCATGTGGCACTAGTACCAGCCAAGTACTGATGTCAACAGCATCGACTAACATCACTTCTCTCAAAATTGCTGGCCTTGTGTCTAAATTGTTAACAATCACTGTCATTATCACCATTTTTTACTTGTCTTAGTTATTGGATTGTGGTCATACTGGAGTACTGCCATGAAGGGTTTTAGTCAAACAAATTGACCCCTGTCCTTTTTGTTTTTTTTAAGTCTAGTACTTATTCTACCAGTTCCTTTGCTGAACCACTAAGTTACAGGGGTGTAAACAAACCAACACTGTTTGTCAAATGAGAGCGGGAAGAGAGACACAAACACACATGTATGTATATAATAGGCCTCCATGCAATTTCCATCTACCAAATTCACTCACAAGGTATTGTCAGGTCTGAGGCTAAAGGAGAAGACACTCGCCCACAGTGTCATGCAGTGGGACTGAACCTGAAACCACAGATTGACTAGTTGAAGAGAAAATGAAAATGTTTCCATCCTATCAGATCTGAAACTTTTACATAATACTTTCCTTATGATATTGGCAGTTTTAACTGATGTAGTCATGTTTTGTATTATGCTGATACATGTATCAAGTATAGTCTGAAGCAGAATGGAATGTGTTTTGAGAATTGAGCCAAGCTATCAGTCTAGCCCCAAAGCAGAGCAATGTCGATTATAAAGTATTTGTACCTTTACCATAATTCACATCAGATCTGCTGGGTTTTATGACCCAGTTGGGGTTTTTTATTTTTTTTTTTTTTTTTTTT
>NC_068986.1:27025853-27026900 GCF_001194135.2 Octopus bimaculoides | reverse complement strand
TTTTTTTTTTTTTTTTTTTATTAATGTGGCTATGCTGTTAAGAAGCTGGCTTTGCAAGCACATGGTTACAAGTTAAGTTCCACTGCATAAAACATTGCACATGTATTTTCTACTATAATTCTAGACTGACTAAAACCTTGTAAGTGAATTTAATAGATTAAAACTGATCAAAAGCCTGTTGTATTGTGTGAGTGTGAGTGTTTTGAGATTGTCTGCAAACTGCAAACAAATGATACCATTATACAAACTGCAGTTCATTTGCAATATTTTGTCAAAAAGTAAAACAAAATGCCAGGAATAAGGGAAAATATCACCTTCTTTGAGAACAGATGATAGTTGCAATCCAGAAAAGTATCTGGCAGTAGAAATCTGCCTCTGAAATTTTGTCTCATCCATGCAAACATGGGAAAAGTAGTAGATGATGGTGATGATGATGATGATGATGATGATGATGATGATGATGATGATGATGATGACAATGATGACAACATCATATGTCTGCTCATTTGTTAGGAACTTTCAACCACCATAGTTAGTGTTTGTCAGTTCCTTAAAAATTAAGGTCATCCATAAATGAAAGCTGTCATTCAAAATCCAATTCCACATAATTTCACATAAATAGCGAAAAGGAGTAGTGGGGAAAAAACCCCACAATTCCCATTTAACTTGCTTTTTTTCTTTCTTTCTTTCCCAATATGACTGCTTGGAACTGCTTGAAAATGAACTCATAACTCCCAGACAAAGCCATTTTCTTGTGACATTCTGTCCAATGTTAATTTCGTTTCCTTATCTAAACCTATTATTAATCTATGACATACAATTCCTAGAAATCCTACCAATATTTGTTTCAGAGCACAGTGTTGCAATTCCAAGATCATAATCCAGATCATTTTCTTTGTTCCTATTTCTAATATCCTTGGGTATTGCTGTAAAATGATTTCACACATTCTTATTTGTTTCAAACATAAAGTGGTATGTGTGTGTGTGTGTGTGTGTGTGTGTGTGTATGTGTGTATATATATATAAATCAACAAGTGTACATACATC
>NC_068986.1:27021937-27025843 GCF_001194135.2 Octopus bimaculoides | reverse complement strand
ATATATATATATATATATATATATATATATATATATATATACATACACACACACATACAAATGTACCCACACGTGTGTGTATGTGTGTGTAAAATGTGATAAAGAGTTGGTCACTAACTCTTTATCACAGTCACATTAGATGTTGAAATTCAAAAGAGATTTTTGTCTTTAAAACCCAATTATGGTAGTGAGCTTGTTTCCATACCATTCATTTGCTCTTTGTTATAACTTTCTACATAATTCCCAATAGAATTATTACAAGTGAATTGCTTTGAAACCTGACACTCTACTAGTTTCTTTCTGTATGTAAATCTAACTAAAATATTTGGAAACCACTTGGCTTTCAGTTACATAGTCAGTGATAGGAAAAACAACAAAGTTTCAAACTGCTTAAGATATTCATACAACCAGCCAATTCTTGTCTGCATGAAAAGAAAAACGAAATGAAAACCAATACAAGCAAAACTGCCATTTAAATAGTTGATGACAAGAGAATGGTAAAACCAAACCACCTTGCAACAGATACACAGTATGTCTTTAATATGTGAACTTGTACACTGAAATGAAATTTTAAACTAAGTTTCCACCAAAGTTTGAACTCACTGTCTCAAGCTGCTGAGTGAAATGCTATCACATTATTGTGTTGTAGTTTCATTTTCAATAGAAGCATACATCACGGAGACCTTACATTTCCTTACATCAGAAAATATATACACAATGTATTTTAACTATATAAACTTTACCTGCTTTTAAATAATTAGGTTTAGATGGCTTCCTTGAGACATAGAAGAGCAAAAATAATGCCACCATGTGAAAATATTTGTGCTACCTTGGACATTTCTAGGTGCCAGGCATATGGGAAGCAGAGCCAATATTCCACCATTGCATAGACTTCTTAAGTAATGCTAAAATTCACACAAAACCTATGGTAGACGTGCTGGTGCTACTACACTAACCGGTGCATGATTTAACAAGCCAGAGTCTCCTTCATTATTGGAATCAATGAAAAAAGATTTCTTCACACTAGAGGCTAGAGGAGTGGGTCATTTTTAAATCTTGCAAACTAATATGCTAAAGGTTATATATATTTAATCTCTAAGTAAATCTTACTGTTGTATCTAACTTCAGCTAAATTGTATAGCAGACGTCTGTATACAACATCGCTCAGACTACTAGCAGGCTGCAGTATTCAATTACTATAAAAAAGACAGGATGGTCAAAGATGGAACACTGTTAATCACAGATTTGATTGATCATGGCTGATCTGATGCTAGACAGCAACAGTAAAAACAATTCCATAATTGTATTGTTTAATGAGCTTCCAGAAGTTACCAATGATTCCAGTTTTCACTTTCACAAGTGCGTCAGACTGGATTGAGGACAACATGACATTAAAAGTGTTAGGTGGAATTTCAAAATAATCACTCATCTATATACCATTGATGTGATAAGTGTCTGAATTTTAATCAAAATTGACTTCCTTTATCTATCTAGTTACATAATCTTCTGTTTGGTAAAAATTGATTTCTTTGCTTCAGCATGAGGTCACACATTTGGAAGGCAGGAACAGTTGTACTTGATGGTTACTGTATTTTATTGATCCAGGAACGATCAAAAGAAAAAGTTGGCCTCACAGAAACACAGAATGTAAAGAGCTATAATTAAATACTGCAAAGCATTTTAGTTTGATGCTTCAACAATTCTTCCAGCCCATCAACATTCGGTAAGTACTAAGATTGAAGTCATAAGATTCTACTGCAACCACCACCATTATCCTTATTACAATTATCATACATCCAAGCCGACATGGGATGGATGGGTTGTCATGATTGGAGTCAGTTCTTATTTGGAGTTACTGCCCTCCTAAATTAGTGGGAGGACCATATTCTCAATTGCATGTTTCATTTTTATAGTTGAATAAGAAATTTATTCAAAGTGATCTGGTGAAATAATTAATAAGAACTTCAAATACAACAAATTCCTTAACCCTTTAGCATTTGGATTACTCTGTCAAATGTAATGCTTATTCATTCACATTATTTTGAATTAATCGTGCATTATCTCATAGCTTTGAGATTTCAATGATATAATTGCTTATTTATATGAATAGCATTACAGGATAAGTGTGAGAGGCTGAATCTGGTCAGATTGAATGGAAAATAGGTTGAATATTTTGGGCCAGACAGTTTTAATACTAAAGGGTTAAGAAACCAGTCATTTTAGCAACAAAAATAAAGATTTGTCATCTAACAATACAAATATATGGAAACTCTGTGCTACAAATCACTAATCTGAACATGGTTTAATCAGCTACTTCAAGCAATCTTTAGCTGTATTTTCCTAATTAAATTACTTGAGTAGTGTCCTTATCAAGAGTAGCTGTTAGTGGGAAGCTTATGAATATAAGCACACTTCTAGTGACAACAGAGTCATCCATTTATTATTAACACCAATCAAGCCAACTCAACCACTGTTGTAGAGACTGAAAAGTGGTCTCAACCTTATTAACTATCTATTTTCACCAAGTTCATCTGCAGTCAATAATTTGTAGTCCTTTGAATTTGAAGATAGCAACTGTATCATTCCACCCCACTAGTTACTAGCTCTGAAGGAATGAATGGTACCACTGGCGAGATTAATCCTTTTTATATCAATCCACCCAAGAACCCACCATGGCTCTGTGATATAAGTCACTGTTTTGAGGTGATCTAAATTTTTTTTTTAAAAACCCTTCCATCAAAATTTCATTTTAAATTTTAGCTTAATAAGGACAAAGTTAATTCACTGTTCTTCATTATTTTCAAAAGTAAATGAAATAAAGGAAGTGTTTTCAACAAAAGTACAGTAATGACAGGGTTAATGCCACAAATGTTCCTCTATCACCTTTGCAAACCAATTCCTGCAGGAAAGACCTGATCAAAGTCAGAGTCCAAGCACAGACTGCATCATGAACCTAAACACTTTTAGCAATGAACTGAGAGAGAGAGATGGGGGGGGGCAGACATACCCTAAAACCCACTCTAACACAGCCACTAAATAATTTCAAAGGCTGCGTGCTTACTGTATTATTTAGGCATTAGACTACATCTCTCCTTGTACTTGATTAAATAATACATAGTTGCTTATGTTTCTACCTGTAATCACAGAGATTGTGAGGCAAAAAGCCCCCCAAGTGTCTTCAATTTCTTGATATATTATGACTAAACCTATTGCTTTCATTACCGAGTGTATTAATCTCTGTCTGTTCCATGTTCTGGAATGAAGGGTGCTAGAATACCACTTGATTTAACATCCCTTGACATCAGTATGGTCATGCGAAATATCGCATATAATAGTCTTGTACAATGATCTACTCCACTGACCATGTAACTAGCTGCAGTTCTATCTTATCTCTGCATTCAGCAATACACACAGTCATAAGGTGAAACCAACCTTATACTTATGCACAGATTAAACCTATTTTCATATACTGTGGTTCTGATTTAATAAGTTAATGTTATGGAATAATGAACAAGTAATTTGCCAGACATGCTTAAAGGATGGAAAGACCTTTATAAGGTGACATAAAGCTGTTGGTAATAGTATTAAAGTGCTGAGGTAAAATAGTTCAGTTACAATTAATTGACTTCATTACAGAAACAATCCCATTATTTTTCTTGGTATGGTATTTGAAAAGAGATTAAGATAATGGAGAAAACATTGCTGAACTGTAATTTCTGAGCAATTTAAAATTTACTTAATTGTATTAATTATAGATTTAATACATCACCTGTCAAAGGAATAAATACATTTAGTCTAGTAATATTTCACAGCAGGGAAACCATAAATCTATTCCCCTCTAAATATATACTTGTGAATGTGTATATGTATGTATATAATGTGTGTATACACATATGTATGTATGTA
>NC_068986.1:27017571-27021837 GCF_001194135.2 Octopus bimaculoides | reverse complement strand
ATATATATACATACACACACACACACACTCACACATTCAAATGTTACTCTCTTGTCGAGAAATGAGCTTGAGAGTATTCAATACATGTAGAGTTTATAGTTCATTCAAAATGGATTTCTTTTCTCTGCCATCCTATCACCATTTCTCCCCCACTGTGCACATTCTTACACTCTCTCCTCTTTCACCCTTCATCTCTGTCCCCACCCATCTCTCTCTCCCCTATGTACAGTCTGTCATGTTTACTTTGAAAGAACAAAAGACCAACATAGAATATAGAAGACACTTTAGTCAAGGACATGACAACCCCTCCCATGGTGTTGCCATGATAAAATGCATGTGAAGTGTGTAAGTGGTTGATGTTAGAAAGGGCATCAAGCCACAGTAACCATGCCAAAAATAAAACATATGAGCAGTACCCAGTCCCCTGATTTCCATAGTAACTCCAAATAAGAAATGGTTCAGACTGTGACAATCTGTCTAACCTATGGCTGCATGAAAATAAGCATATGGCGGTGGCGGTGGAGACATTAAAAGATATGGCAGTAAGAGCTTTCTTCTCGCAAGAGAATATAATGCATTTCAAGCACTTGGACTCGTACGAATATTTGGGATACTTAACTGGACTCTAAGAAGAAATTCACTTCACTAATATGATTTATACATATTTCTATATGTTTATGTACACACTTTTTAAGAAGTACACACAGGCACGCAAACATGAATATACATACACATATACATTTTGAGCGTGGCCGTTGCCAGTACCACCTGACTAGCCTTCATGCCAGTGGCACATAAAAGCACCTACTACACTCTCGGAGTGGTTGGCATTAGGAAGGGCATCCAGCTGTAGAAACATTGCCAAATCAGATTGGAGCCTGGTGCGGCCACTTGGTTTCACCAGTCCTCAGTCAAATCGTCCAACCCATGCTAGCATGGAAAGCGGGCGTTAAACGATGATGATGATGATATACAAGATAGAGAAACAAACTGACAAAGAGATATACACAGGTATAACTAGACACATTGCTAATAGCATGTTATTACATAAATCTCCACATATAAATAGAGATACATACACACACACACACAAATGCCCTCCCAAATATAAAAAAAAAAATAAACATGTCCACTTGACTTGCAGAGGAATGAAACAGAACTAGAGCTTCACCTCCTTCTTGTCAGATCAGCAGCATAACAAAGCATTATTGTATTCGCAAGGCTGTATCACTTGGCTGGTTTCACATTTTTGGATTGCCTCTTCAGTTTTAAGTATTCTTTGATACATAGTGGCAGCAATGAAAATACAGCAAATAGACAGCAAAGATAGTAGTGTGTTTCCTTTATGTTAGTAGAGTATAAAGTGAAGTACATTATGTAATAAAAAAAAACTGTTTATATAACAACATATCCTCATTTTCTAACTGTTGTCATGCCCAGTTCAACATAGGGAATCCTTTGCAACATAAAATAATTGCTTGCATACATATTCAAAATTATGTCTAACAATCAGAATCTAGTCTGTACATTGGTTTGTTTGTTGTATGAATTAGAATAAATTTTATAATAATAATAATAATAATAATAATTATTATTATTATTATTATTATTATTATTATTATTATTATTATTATTATTATTATTATTATTATTTTGTAGCAGTTTAAACTCAGCCCAGTGCTGTCTAAGCAGACCTTCTATTACAGGTATTCCAGTTATGACCATACAATCTTTTTCTAATATGCAGGGAATTCAGGGGTATATTTATGACATATCTTTTCCTAAGATGATAGGACATGATTTGAATGAGGTTGAGCAACCACATCCACCACCACCACCACCACCACCACCACCAATATCATGTTCAAATTCTGCTGAAATTGATTTTGTTTTACATGCTTCTGGTGTGAACTATGCCATCACTATTTCAAACGTTTAGTTGTAGGCCCAATTCAGCTGGACATGCTAATTTATAAACTTGAAAGACAGAAAGAGACAGATGTGAAGTGTGTGAGCATATGTTGTTTAGATGCATCTGCATTAGGAATCTACATGAAACTATAGTATTCTCTGGTTTCCTTATCATTCTCACAATACATAAACAAATATTTTCTCAACTACCAGGTTAGTGCAGGTAAATGTTTCCAGATTCATCTAGTATCAGCATTTACGTAAGAAGACTTGAATTACAGAACAATGTGCAGGTATTCAAATACCTTAGCCACTTGAAGTGTTACTCTGATTATCACAGCAAAAGAAGACTTCAATGAGTTTGGACCTTCATAACACACACACACACACAGACATACACGCATGCATATACGCATGCACACGCATACACACACAAGACTAACATCCAATAATTGATGCTTCATTAGATAACACCTCACAATAACAGTGGTATACCAGAGGAAACAAGTCATTCAGTACCTACTGACTCACACCCATTTGCCTCTTCCTGACTACTACAACATGGTCAACAGAAGAAAATAGTAAATAATTCATTGAAGTCAAACATACACACACACACACACACACAATATCAATTACACAATAATATTATTATGGAAGAATCAAATGATTTTATCAGGGATCATTTTTCTTTGTAGTCTTTCTTTTCAATCACCACCACTGCCAACACCACCATTCTCCCATTTCTTTGTTATCCCTCCACAAGTAAAAGGGAAAATCAATTTCGGTTGTTGTTATGACTGGTGAAGCCGTCGATTAACATAATGTACATACGAACTAGATTCATTTTCATTGCCTCAGAATTAATTAGACACTATTAAACAAATTACTACCACAATGAACTAAAAAGGAGAGGCAGAGAGACAAAAATGAGACAGACAAGCAGACAGATAGATAGATGGGGGGAGAGAGAGAGAGAGAGAGAGAGAGAGAGAGAGAGAGAGAGAGAGAGAGAACAAGAGAGAATGAGAGGGAGATAGAAAAAGAGAAAGAGTAAAGAGAGAAAGAGAGAGAGCAAGAAGGCTATCCAGATTGCAAGAGCACAAGAGCCATCAATTTCCAATTTCCAAAAAATAATAAGCTAAAATATCAAAGACAAAAGATTTTATTGAATCTGTTTTATGGCTGTTTGAGGGAAATAGTATGTTTCGGTAATTTATTATACGGAACATTATCACCCTCTTTAGAAGAGCTGAAACACATTAATTAAAAATAAATATCTATTGAATTCTTTTAATATAACCTTTGCTTCATAAATCATCATAATATTTTCAAAATAAGAGGGAGACAAATACATGTAGATTAACTTAAAACATGTTTATAATTCTGAAAATGTTTTTGTTGTGTTGCATTTGTTTTTTCTTTAGCTTGTTTTTATTTTTGCTTTTTTTTTTATTCAACAATATTTAAACATCAAGATGAAAAGAGAAATTGCATCATCATCATCATCATCATCATCATCACCACCACCACCACCACCATCATCATCATCATCATCATCATCATCATCACTGCCAACAAAAACAGCTAACAGCAGCAGCAGCAACAGGAATGTTCTTCACACAAGAATCGAAGTTTTAAAATAGCAGACATATAGACACACACGCATTCACAAATAATATAATAACGATTCTCTTTCTCTCTTCCTCTCTTCCAATTTTCTGTGTAGTTCTTTGAAACACAGCATAATTGTTTCCATTTGTTTGCCCAATTACAATGCTGAAACATAACTCTAACAAGAACCAATAATAATAAATATAATAACAATATCTTTAACAAGTATTGGCTACACATTCTCCATCTTTGTTGATAATACTTTGGAGAGCACTCAACATTCTAATAGTAACTATTATGTCCATGATGGTCAAATAGACAAAGTTTGAAAGCCGACAATAAAGTGGCAGTTTTGGTTTCATTGTTGTCAAAATATATGACTATGTTGGTTGTGCAATGGAACATGAAACAATTTACATATTTCTGGGGCAGGCAGGTAGCGTAAAGGCTTTTATAATAACATGAAGTTCATCCACTTTAAGATAAATTCCTCACATTAAAGTTGTTTTTAATTTTTTATATCCTATAGATGTATCTCTCTCTATCTCTCTATATATATATATATGTGTGTATGTATGTATATGTATATATATGTATGTATGAATGAATGAATGAATGAATGAATGTATATATATATATATGTATATGTATATATATGTATGTATGTATGAATGTATATATATATGTATGTATATATGTACATACATACATCATCATCATATATACATATATATATATATA
>NC_068986.1:27013562-27015815 GCF_001194135.2 Octopus bimaculoides | reverse complement strand
CACACACACACACACACAAAAGCTGCCTATATTACTGCCACTAAACTAACACAGAATGCCATAAGGCAAGCTGGCAGAAACGTTAACATGCTGGTATTTTGTCCATCTTTATGTTCTGTGTTCAAATTCCGTCGAAGTCGACTTTGCCTTTCATCCTTTCGGGGTCGATAAATTAAGTACCAGTAGTGTACTGGGGTCGATCAAACTGACTGCCCCCCCTCCCCCAAAATTATGGGCCTTGTGCCTAGAGTAGAAAAGAAAAAGAATGCCATAATTTTCAACAAGGTCTATTGCACCGACACACGATAGCTTAATCAACATCATCACTCTGTGGATTAAAAACAACTGGGTGGAGTAGTGTTTGGAAGGGCATCCAGCTGTAAAACTTGGGCCTAAACAGACACAGAAGTCTAGTGCAGGCTCCTAACCTATCCAGCTCCTGTCAAACCGTCCAACCCATGCCAGCACGGAAGGTGGACATTAAACGATGATGTTGATGATGATGATATCTCAAGATTGTGAACAAAATAATGACATGTATAACTGATCGGTAGCCCAACTAATCACTGCAATAAGTGTGTCTCCTCGTTATGGATTTGATAACAAGATGTTCTAGCTATTGTGATTGTCTAACAATAAGTCATCTCTGACAAAGCAAGCCTATAGTCAAAGGCATTCTAAACATGACCTTCCTCATCAATTTTCAGACATAATGAATCTAGGACATAATTCAATGTGTCCTTCCTTTTTTTAAGATGGTGGGTGTAGTTTATTTGGATATTTTTTCTAGCAAGTTGAACAGCCACATAGAGGCTCCTTGATTGGCTCATAAAAAGCCTAGTATTTCTTGGATGTAGGCAAGAAATACATTCTTTTCAATAGCTCCAAGTTAAGTGAACACACAGTGGTCTAGGGAGAGACATATGTAGAAAAAAAAAAAAAATAATAATAATGGAAGAATTTACATATCGTTCAACACTTCTAATACCAAAGATAGCTGAAATATAATGTATACACATACTTTTAAAATATTCTTTGAGTGAGAGATAGGAATCTCAAATAATTAATTAGAAAAAATATCTTGCTTATCAAACATTACTTTTGAGTAACGAAAAAACAAACAACACCACCACCTAAAAGATTATTCATCTCTGAGTAAACAATGTATTATTCCAATAAATAAGTAAGAATCAAAATAAACACACACACACACACACACACACACACACAGATGACTCAAGAAATATGTGGGTGGTGCATAACTTAGCTGTTTCAAGATAAATATTTAATAAATATATAAATAAAAGCCAAGAAGAAATTACTGCTACCTTTCAAAACAGGAAAAAGAAAAAAGAAAAAAAGGAAAACTCTAAAGAAACCTTATCAACACGTAGATGCAGATATTTAATGTGTCCAACCTCTTTGCTATTTGTGCCTTCAGCAGTCTCTTACAGGAGAGAAAATATTGCTTGATAATCTCAACATGTCCTGGATGGAAATAAATGAGCAGATTATGTCTACATGAGCTATGATTAAAAGTAAACAGCTCCACTCAATGCCATAAGCCTTGCTCTAGGACAATGCAGATTGTCTCCTTGAAACCAGCCAATATTGAAGCTAGCACTTTTCCTAGTACACTCTATCAAATCTTCTCCAGTATGGTCTATGAGAATATGAAGACAATTAAATTTATTCACTTGGAAATTAAACAGCACTAATTCTCAACAATCTCAGCTAATATTGTCACCTTACCATATTGGCAGCAGCAGACAGTAATCACCGTCAGCATAAGAAAGATTAGAAGTCTGAGATACTCACAAACCACTTACCAGCAGTGAAAAGGAGACATAGAGGCAATTAACAGCCTCCTTGAGAAAACTGAAGATTAAAATTTCCAACCGAAAAACACACTTCTGCTCACTGCTGCTTGATTTCTTTATATTATTATTATTATTTCAAGGAGCAGTGAAAGGAAAGAAAAAGCAAAGAACGTTTCTTTGTGAAAATAGAATGAATTAGACCAATATCAGCCTTTGAGTGACAGGTACATTTGACAGGAAGGACAAAGAAGGAATGTAAAGACACCAGAATGAATGTATGCAAAATAACAGTTCTGAATTAATAATGATTTTTTAAAAAAAGCAATAAATAAATAACAGCATTAATAAGAGATTATAAAGAAATGTTAAGGGAAAAAAATTATCAGCTGGAAAATGAAGATTAATGCTTTCATATATATATATATATATATAT
>NC_068986.1:27008834-27013350 GCF_001194135.2 Octopus bimaculoides | reverse complement strand
AATTTCCTAGCACAACTTTCTTGAAAAATATTTAAAATTGCATTATAATCTTACAATCATAAAGCAAAAATACAAAATCTCTTCCTTGTCTCAACAGTAATACAATACAGTTTATAAACACTATTGGAAAATTAAACTTGACTTTAGTTGATGGAGGATAAACGACAAAAACAAAAATGCATTTTTGTATGGCACCATTCACGCCCCCTCTGTCTCTGTCTCTCTCTCTCTCGCCAAATGATCATTCCTTCTTTTGCAGGATTTTAAAAACATCTGCAAATGCATGGAGCAAAAGATTACAGGGTGGGATTGGGTAAGTATATTTATTATATGCGATACAGTTAGCTCTCTCCATGTAGCTAAGGCCTTGTTAAATGCTACTGGAAGGCATGAATGGCATCAATGAGTAAACAGGTTAAGCAAATACAAATGGTGACAATTGCAGTTGAGCAACTGTCTTCTACTTATGGCCCAAGCCAACCAAAGCTTTGTGAGTGAATTTTGTAGAAACTGAAAGAAGCTGAGTGTGTGTGTGCATACGCGCGTTACTGTCTCCTTGCCTTGACATTGCGTGATAGTTGTGTCACCACCATGCAAGCAATGTTCTTTGTTTCCAGTCCCATGTGGCAGAACAGTTGATTAACAAACTCAGAGAGGCATTCAGACAAAATCTATGCCATTGAACCAGTGTTAGAAATCCTTTTATTACAGCCACCAGGCCTGCCACACAGATATTAGTTAGATGAATGGCTGACTAGGATTTCCTTGAGCATTCCTTCATTCTTAGTCCTTTTGTCTTTACAATCATATAGAGAAAATGGACAAAATGGACAAAATGCTTTGTAGTATTTAGTTGTTTTACATTCTGAGTTCAGATCAACAATGCCTTTCATTTTTCTTTAACTGATAAGTACCAACCACAGTTCATTCTTTTAACCCTTTAGCATTCAGATTACTTTGTCAAATGTAATGCTTACTTATTCACCTTGTTTTGAATTAATCATGCATTATCTTGAAATTTCAAAATTTCAGTGATGTATTTGGTTTATTTTTAGAATGACATTGTCGGGTAGGTGTGAGAAGCCAGCCAGATCAGGCTGGTTATAGCCAGTTTAAATGCTAAAGGGTTAAAGAGACCATATCAAGCCCAAATTTTCCACATGCTTTATATTCAAACTGGCTAGAGCTGGCCTTTCACAGTTATCCTACAATGTCATTCTAAAAAATAAACAAATACACCATCAAAATCTGAAACCTACAAGACAATGCATGATTAATTCAAAACAGTGTGAATTAATAAGCATTACATTCAACAGAGTAATCTGAATGCTGAAGGCTTAAAATGTGCAACCAATATTATAATCAAGGCAGTGAGTTTGGCAGAATCATTTGCACGCTGGGCAAAATGCTTAGCAATATTTCATCTGCCATTATGTTCTGAGTTCAAATTCCACCAAGGTCAACTTTGCCTTCCATCCTTTCAGAGTCAATTAAATAAGTACCAGTTACACACTAGGGTCAATATAATCGACTTAATCCCTTTGTCTGTCCTTGTTTGTCCCCTCTATGCTTAGCCCCTTGTGGGCAATAAAGAAATAAATATTATAATCTTTATCTTATTGGCCAACAAAATTTCTTTTTATTCCTTTTCTTTTGACCAGGAATGACTGTGGGATTAAGAAGTTTGCTTTGCAACTGCCGTGTAAGGCCATGGACAGGTATCTTCTACTATCACCTAAGGGCTAACCAATGCATTGTCAGTGAATTCGGTAGATGGCAACTATGAGAAGCCACTTGGTGTGTGTCTTAGTATTTGTTTTGTCTCTCTTACCACTTGACAACCAGTGTTGGTTCCTTTATGTCCCTGTAACTTAGCACTACAGCAAAAGTGCCTAACAAAATAAGTACCAGGCTTAAAATAAGAACTTGAGTCAATTTGTTCATTAACTCTACAAAGTAGCACTCTGGCACTCCACCCACAAATTTTAATTGATCAAATTTAATTAAAGCTAGATTATTTGAAATGCAGTGTTGAATCAATCTAACCCAAGTAGTACTGTGACAGTCCCAAACATGTCGCAGTTTTGTTATCTTTGCATGGAAATACTAATAAAGACTATATTTCATTGAGGGGGGGTGGTCTACTAATAAGACATAACCAATCTTGTCACCATACCACCAAAATCTGGCTGACTTCCCAGTGCATCCCTCATTTTAATATCATTCAAAATTCCAGAATTGTCACTCCTGCTATTCTTCACAATTCTTTCTCCTTCCAACAGATGCAATTTTAAATAATTAAAATGTCTTCGGTCACAACATTAAAGATATGAACACTGATCTTATCATTTATTTTTTATGCAAAGCATATCATCCTTGGGTAGTCTGCTCAATTCGGTCTTGATGCAGCAAAGGTGCAAGCAAAGTTATTCCAGCTAATCATATTCCTGTTGCCCACTACCCAAGAATCCTGAATCCAGAACTCCATTATTCAACGAGACCTTTTAAACAAGAGAGTAAAAGTAATTTGTGGAAGATTTGGCTGTTGTTTCTAGTAAGTCAAGCAGCCATTTGGAAACTCCCACATTTGTTTGAGACAGACCATGCAAGAGATACAAATAAGAAGCAGCTTTGATGCTATATTTTTCACTGAGCACAAGACAAATTACTGCTGAGGAAAAGAAAAAAGAAGATATTAGTGAAATTAGCCCTAGTGTCTTACTGGTAATCATTTATCAATTCCATTAGAATAAAAGACAAATAATTAATAGCATCAGAGTCAGTCAGTTTCTTTCTGAGACTAACAGACAAACAGACAGACACAGAAATAATCCACTCGACATAGCAATGAGGCTACAATTTCGCTTAATGACTTCATTTTCAAACAATGACTTTTTCGAAGAATATTGGAAGAATTAATGAGAAGCAATGACAAACCTAATCCAAAAGAACAAAGAACATCATGCAGTAAGAAAGAGAAAAAAAAATACAATAAATTAAAAATAAAATAAAAGAGCAAATCAATAAACGAAAATAACATTATTGTGGTGGTTATTGATGTTGTTTTAACAATAAAAGCTAAGACAGCAGAGCAGCTTTAATAATGCTAACTAATAAAAGCACCAGTGAAAAACTGGTGGAGGTTGGTGGAGGAGGAGGAGGTTGGTGGAGGAGGAGAAGGATAACCAAAACCAGCCCAAGAAAATTATGACTGTCGAGAGAAGGTGGAGTTGGTTGGATATACAATAAATTGTACAATCTCTGTGTGAAAAATAATTATAAACACCGACAATAGGAAAAATATGAAGACGTAAAATGAAGAAGGAAAAACAACAAAAAAAACAACCAAACTTGTTGCATATTCTTTAGGATATTTTAAATTATTAGATGTAGTGATAATGTTCGAGTCATCATAGGCACAGGCATGGCTGTGTGGTTAGGAAGCTTGCTTTGCAAACCATGTGGTTACAGGTTCAGTCCAGCTGCTTGTGCAAGTGTCTTCTAGTATAGCTCCAGGTCAACTGACATTTTGTAAATGGAAACTGTGTAGAAGCTAATCGTGTGTTCATATACACACATACACATGTGTGTGTGTTTGTGTGTGCGTGTGTGTTCCTTCTTCCCTATGGATTGACAACCAGTGTTTGTTTATGTTCATGTAACTTGGCAGTTTGGCAAAAGAGACTGATAGAATAAGTGCCAGACTTTAAGAAAGAAATATGTACTGGGGGCTAATTTGTCCAACTAAAAGATCTTCAAGGTAGTGGCCCAGCATGGCCACAGTCCAATGACTGAAACAAGCGAGATTAAAGACATACACACACACACATATATTGTGTGTGCATGAGAGAGAGAGAGAGAGAGAGAGAGAGAGAGAGAGAGAGAGGGAGGAAATAAAAATTCTAACTATTTCAAAGAAAACTGTTCAAACCAGCATTAATATTTGCCCGTTTTATTATTTGTGAATATTGTTTGTGTGGAAAGCCAAAATGCAGGCACTTCACTCAGTGTCCAATAAAGTATTAAAGAAAATACAAAGATAGTTCTACACATTTCAATCCATCTAATTGTCATCAGAAATAGATAGCTGGATTGTCCGAAAATACCACCTGCTTTAGAAAGGCATCCTAATTGACTGAAAACGTACTCACACAAACCTCCCCTCTCGTTTAATGTAACTTAGATTTGATATAAGCACTAATCCTTTTGAGTCCTTCAGGACTTCAGGAAAAGGAGTAGCAATAAATAACAAACTTAAAAGCAAGCAAAACAACTTCAAGATTACAAAA
Organism: Octopus bimaculoides; assembly: GCF_001194135.2. NCBI lineage: Eukaryota > Metazoa > Mollusca > Cephalopoda > Octopoda > Octopodidae > Octopus > Octopus bimaculoides. The sequence goes on along the minus strand of NC_068986.1, from coordinate 27,009,061 downwards.
AAAAGTAGGGAAAAAAAAAAACCCACAGCTCTTTGAGGTCACGTATGTGGAGGAATTATAACTGAAGGCAATCCATGTCCTTTAACTTAATATCAAAACATTTGTAATTAGTGTTATCTAAAGCCTTATGGTATTTAGGTATATCCTTTTACATTCTGTGCTCAGATCCTGCAGAAGGGAAAACAACTGGGAGATCAACAACAAAGCTGACAGATATGAAAATGGAT
>NC_068986.1:27007224-27008800 GCF_001194135.2 Octopus bimaculoides | reverse complement strand
ATCTGAGTAAATGGTGAAAATGGGGAAGATCAGGAGAAGGGAAAGCCAAAATATATTAGAAGTTGCCTAACTTCATAACATATTTTTTTTAAAAAAGTGAGTAAGTAGAGCATGAAACTCAGAAGTATACATAAATGCCTATGGGTGAGAAAGTTCCCACAGCTTTCTTGTTGATCTCCCAGTTGTTTTCCACAGTAAAAATGAGAGGCTTCATATTATCAACATCATTATCAACAGTACAGCTGCCACTACCATCATCATTTCGTTGTCCACTTTTAAATGTTTGCATGTGCAAGTTGGAATTTGTTGAGGCAGACTTTCAATGGTTGGGTGCCCTTTACGTTGCTAACCATCACCTGGTTATACTCCCCCACCGTACCCATGGCCAGACATGCTTCGACAGAAGTTGTAAATGAAGGACACTATTTGCTATGACAGTGATTATCACGTGATGTCAAGACAAGGAAATGCACACATGCACACGCACACACGTGTGTGTGTGTGTGTGTGTGTTTGTATATAGTATATATTATATAACACGCATAACCGAAGACATTCAAAATATCCATTATCCAACATGAATACATTACATCTTTACAGCTTTATATCATTATATACACTACACAACAACAATGAAACATTTCAATGGTATTTGCTCAGCTGAAAATAAAATGAAGAGAAAATTAAAGCTCCTTTTATTTGTAGCATTGCTTTTGATTTTTGTTGTTTTTTTTTTTTAAATGGGAGGCTTTGTTCATGAGGGGATGACACAAGATTCACCTAAGCGTAAACCCTTCAAACTCTAACATTAAAAATCCTAAGTGAATTTGACATATATATATATATATATATATATATATATATATATACATACACACACAGATATATACATACATGTGTGTGTGTGTGTGTGTGTGTCACAACGATAAAAAAAAGAGTGATTATGTTAGATTAACCCTTTTAAAAATTTTACATATTATAAATTGTATAAGTTTTATTTTGTCAATGCAACTGTGTTCAGAAAAATGTGAAGAAAAGCAGAACACAAGAGTGATATTAATGGAATAACAAACAATGTTCTGAGGTGTTTAAAAGGAATTTTCAATGGAAACCAATGCTTTTTTCTTTTTGTTTTTTCCTTTTTACCTTCATTTTTACTTCTTTTTCGTGTACCTTTTAACCCTAATTAAAATATGCTTTCATTTAGTGTTCACAATTATTTAAATTTAAATTCAGAAAGATTTCATACACAAAATTTGTGTTCTATTAACTAAAGGCTAGTCGATATAAAGCAGCAGCTTTCAAATATATTGCAGTTTTTTTTTGTTTTGTTTTTTTTTTCTAATTCTCATTGCTTTTAGTCTTTGTTGATAGCATAGGAATAAAACAGTTTTTAAAGTAAGTAAATTTGTACAATTATTCATAGGTTTTGGGGAAACTTCAAAGAATCGGTAAGTAAATATAATGGTCTTTAAATATAATGATATTTTCAATATTGTGCATCTTTTATGATTAAAATGTACACCCCCAACCCCTCCTTACCAGATTTTTTTTGATTTTTTTTTTTTTTTTTTTT
>NC_068986.1:27005988-27006409 GCF_001194135.2 Octopus bimaculoides | reverse complement strand
ACACACACACACACACACACACACACACACACACACACACAAGTGGCTTCTACCATAAGATTCAGCTGACCAAATCTTGTGAGTGAGATTTCATAGTGTTTATGTGTGCACATACACATGCATGTAATGGGCCTTCTTATGTTGCATGTTCTATATTGATAGGACAAAGAGACTTAGGACAATCTCTCATTACCATTACACACTGAGAGAAAGAGAGACAGACAGACAGACAGAGACAGACAGAAACAGACAGACAGACAGAAACAGACAGACAGACAGACAGAGACACACAGACAGACACACAGACAGACAGAGACACACAGACAGACAGAGACACACAGACAGACAGAGACACACAGACAGAGACACACAGACAGAGACACACAGACAGAGACACACAGACAGAGACACACAGACAGAG
>NC_068986.1:26994771-27005978 GCF_001194135.2 Octopus bimaculoides | reverse complement strand
AGACAGAGACACACAGACAGACAGAGACACACAGACAGACAGAGACACACAGACAGAGACACACAGACAGAGACACACAGACAGAGACACACAGACAGAGACACACAGACAGAGACACACAGACAGACAGACAGAAACACACAGACAGACAGACAGAAACACACAGACAGACAGAGACAGGCAGGTAGACAGGCATGCATACACACATACACACACGTGAGCTCCTCAGTGTGAGGCTCAAGCCAATCCACGCTGAAATGACAAATGTAGATTACAAAAGCTCAGAAATTTTAGACACATACAGAAAGTCATGACATGCGAAATTTCTATGCAGCACCAGATGTCTTCCATGGCACAGGAATTGCTCCATGGCACCATTCAAATCACCAGACATCAAATCCTTAAGGAAAGGCCAGTCAGCAAGAGTGCAGTGCCAAATAAAAACATTTCAACCAGCTCCCACACCAGTAGAACCAATAGTCACAGTGGAATTCAACAAAATATCTGTCGCCCATCACTTTAACAAGCCATCAATTCTCACTAAAACAGTGCTGCTATCAGAATTTAGAATAACACAAAGTCTCTTGAACTGGACAACATTCCAGCAGAGCTCCTGGAAAAGGGTGGTTACCCCTGCACAACAATGCCCCACTGCTACTTTGCAGAGACATGAAACGGAGCCTCAACACTGGAAGAATGCTTAACATCATTACCATCTAAAACAACTCAGAATGTAATGGGAGTTTAATAACATTAAAGCATTTTGTGTGGCACTGTACTGATTTTGCCATTCATTGCCTTTAACCTTATATATAATATAAACTGCACAAGATTGGTTTGCAAATTGCTGGCTGAAGACACTGTCCTTTCAGCTGTCTGGATAAAAGCAATACCAAGAAAGCTGTTATTTGCTCCACATATATCATTTAATAACTCTTAACTCCATGAAATGGGCACATACAATTGGAAGGTTACTGTCCTCAATGGTGACTTTTGAAGAGATATTTTATGAAGGTCTGGTACTCTATGAAGATGTGGTTCTAATATTACAAAAAATAATTCTCTCTCTCTCTCTCATTTTGGCACAAGACTAGCAATTTTGCATGGGAGAGGGTAAGTCAATTGTAACAACCCCAGTACCAGATTGATACTTTATTTTACTGGAACCAAAAAGATGAAAGACAAAGTGGCCTTGGTGAGATTTGAACTCACATCATAATGATATTTTTGTCTGAGATGCCATCGATTCTGCCAGCTCACTGCAAACACTCTCAAAACCTTACCTCACAACCTCCTGTTTCGGTTTCATTTTGATAGACTCTCAGTTGTCTCCTGGTTAAATCAAACTGAAATGTTTGCAGGGCGGGATGCACATGTGCATGAAAGCACATACATCTCATAAAAATATAACACCATTTGATGCCACATGTGTATTTGTAATGTTGACCCAAATGCACGTCAGCTGTAAGCTTGATACCACATCTCTAGCACCCTTATAAATCACTATTTTCCATGCTCCACTACATTTTTTTCTTCCATCTTTCAATAATTTGTTGCTTGTAAGACTTGAATGTATATAGTATCAAGCATTCTTACACACACAGACACACACAATGTATGTATGCATGTGACAACATGGACGTAGTTTCTATAGCTGAAACCATATTTGTGTGCTCATAGTCAAAGCACCAGGCACATTATTCTGCTTGGCCCAGAAATTATCCACTTATAATGACACTTGCTGTATAATATATACCAATATCCAAATTTGCTCATTCTAGCAAAGCAAAAAAAATGAATACAATCAAAAAAAAAAACCAGACACTCTTCACCACTATCTCCAAGCTGAGACACACAAGCACATACATGTACATGCACACGCTCACACAACACAACAAAGCAAGATTATAGAGTTGAACAGAAAAGCAGTTTATAACTAAAACTGTAGGAAACTAGAAATAGAAAGAAAGAGAGAGAGATAGTAAGAGAGAAAAGAAAAAGAAAAGATAAATTGCTTTACATGGAAACAAATCTAACAGATACCATCAGCATTTAATATAATTACCACTAAGGAATACACTCAAATCTCCCCAGAGGAATTTTATCCCCATCACAATGTTCTTCAGCTCTCATTAACGTATTTATTAAGCACATCAAATTCAATAAAAAAAAAGAAAGAAAAATAATCTCCTGATATCACTAAATGGATATTAACATCACTGATGGATGAAATAAAATTAGGCTTTCCGTTCATGAACACACATGCAATAAAAACAGCAAACTGCAGATTTGGTCAGTAGCCGTTAATAAACTGTAAATACCCAGATGTTTGTTAATGATTATTCAAGCCAACAAACTGACAAAAATCTTAGATTCAACAAGCAGTTTTCTAACAGGAGGTCAAGGAGGATTTTCTTCTAAAGTTGGAGGGGGGGAAATGTCTTTATAGAAATCTAAAGCTTTGAATTTATGGTAAAAAGCAAACAGTGGCAAAAAAACTACTACTGTTACACTTACTATGACTACTACTATTACTACTTTGACTGCTATTTCTACTTCAAACGACAAACTCCAATACACTTCTACAAAACAGAGGAAACACTGTAAACCAGTATTTATACATAGATGTTAAGAAGGTTCTTTGGAAATAACATGTAATGATAGGGAATCACTATTCTAAACAATTTAAATGTTCAACACAGAGAAAAAGATCGGGTTTAAAAATAGCAATCAGTGACAAGTGATATAAATAAAGAGTGGAATATCTAAAGGAGAAGAACCAGGACTACAAAGGAATACAACAATAACAGAATGAGAGTGAAACCCAAACAAACAAGTAATTCAAAGAGTGGAATAAATTTCTTCTTCCATGAGGAAGAAGAAAAGATTAACATTTTGGCCAGGACCATTCACAGAAGAGAAAAAAGGTCAACTGGTGTTGAAGGATAATTAAGGATTGGTGAGGGGTGGGTGTAGAAATGAGAGTTAAAAAGTGCTAGTCAAGGTGAGGAGGGGTCAGAGTAAGGAGAAAATAAAAGGAACATTGAGTTGAAAAACACTGAGCTGGGAGGACACAAGGAAAATGCTATCCAGGCACATAAATAAAGGCACAAACACTGTTTGGAGAGGGGAGGGGTAGTTGATTCAACTGATTGCAGAACTTGCCAATCAGTCCTATCATGGCTGAAAATGGACTTTTTTATTCAAATGCAGTAGAAAATCTCTCAGAGAATGATAAAGTGACAGAACTCTGGGATATGCCAATCTACATAAAAGGAGATGAAAAGGCAATTCAAACTGAATATTATTGTCAAGAAATATTAAGACAGGAAGCATATCCTTAACAATCATAGCAGACGATAATGTTCCTTGAACAGAAATGAGAAATTATCTCAGTACAAAGGCCTATAAATAGAAATAAACAGAATGTGGTTATCTCAAAAAATAGAAACAATCCCTATGATATTAGGTGCCTTGGGAATGATTAAAAAAAAAAAAAAAGATGCAAATGAATGCATTCCTGAGGGAGGGCATCCAGCAATAGAAACTGTGCCAAAACAGACACTGGAGCAAGACAATCCTCTGATCTTTAAGATTTTGTCATACTGCCCAACTCATGCCAACATGGAATAGGGACACTAAATGATGACGATGCAGATAAATATATGACTAAAACACCAGGACTGATAGGTTTATATAACACCTTGAAAACATTACTACGAGGCACTGCAGCCCACATTACATGGAGTACTTTTAATAATACAGAAAACACTAAAACAAATTAAAACACATCAATATATCCAAGGTATACAGAGTTATGCTCAGCTGTGCAATGAAAACATACAATAATAACATCAAGTGGAAAATAACAATAAAAGTAGGAAGTAGAAGTTTATCCATTATTATTATTACAATGGTTATTATTATTATTATTGTTATTATTATTATTACCATCATCATTATTATTATTATTATTATTATTATTATCACATTTACACCTCAGAAATTGTAAAGAACAATGGATTTATTAGACTTCATTAGTGATAGTGGGCAAATGTATGAGTGTCAACTTGAATTATGTAAATTTCTGGCAGGATAATTAATTCAAGAGTAAAAAATAATGAGAAACCACAACGACAACAATAGCCTGGTATCTTAGGATTTTGGCATTGGAAAAATATAAAATTATTTGCAAGTATTGTAATGAAACAATATCAAAATTATAAGTGTCAATAATTATGCTGCCATTCATACAAGATTTTACCACACAGTCAAAGATATATGAACACACTCTTAAACTTTTCAAGTGTCAAAAATCAATTTGAGAAAAGGAAAACAAAAAATGCAAATAAATAATTACATTACATATATAGACATTTTTTTTTTAATGTTAACATCTTGTTAAAATTCTGTATTTTAATCAGCCAAAGCAAAATAATTCAAATAATTCAGAAAAGAAGGTGGTAATGGTGGTGGAGAAACAAATGAAGAGCAAAAGACAAAAGAGAGAGAGAGAGAGAGAGAGAGAGAAAGACTCATGGGAAAATAAGCACTTCGTTTGAAAGCAAAGAATAATATTAATTGAAAAGCTGTAGGAATATAGAAAATGTAACTTTTCTTCATAATGAGCAAAAATTTGCAGTAAAATATTAATACATAACACTGAATATCATAAAGATTTCTATAGTTGTTTTACTGAAGTGCTTCAATAATGGAATTAAATCCCTTAAACTTGGCTCTTTGAAAAGACATTTAGCCATCTAAACAATATAAGAAGTTGCAATTATAGCAGAACATAGAACTTGTCACAATAATACCAATAAGAAACAATAAGAATGACAAGAGGTAGGCAGGATGAGTGAGCTAGGAGTGCCTGAGTAGAAGTGATATGGCTGTAGCCAGCTCTGAAGAATAGATGGCACTGTACTAGCAACAGAAGAGACAGAGGAAGGAGAAAAGCATATCTGTGGTTTAGAGGTTGGAATGTGATAGTAAGCAAATTTATGTCAATCAGTTGGTGAGGGACAGATATTTTTTCCTTCTTTTTTTAAAAAAAATACAGCCAAGGGTATCTGCATCTACCCCAGATGTGAGTATGAGTACAAGTACTCTACAGTAGGTTTTGCTTGAGGTTTGTAAAGAGTTTATATGGTCAGCTGCTGAGGGTCAACTCTGCTGATACCAACTGCCCAATACTGCCCCTGGTTCTGAGTTCAAATTCCACCGAGACAGAGGATGATTACCTTTCATCCTTTCATGGTCAATAAAATAAGTACCAGATGAGGACTGTAGTCAATGCAATTGATTACCCCACCCCTACCAACCCACTAAAAATTATTGGCTTCATACCAAAATTTGAAACTATTATTGCCTCTATCATTGGTAAAATGCTCGTAATGCTACAAATTTGTATATGACAAGTTAAGTGACTTGACTCAACTGCAGTAAATTATTGATACTATTTTACCATCCCCAGAATGAAAGAAAGTAGAAATATCCATGGCAGAATTTGAATTTGGAACATAGAAGGGAGAAATTGAATACTACTAGACAACTTTAAATACATCAATTTATCCAATAAGAACTGAGTACAGAGAAATATATTTAAATATTTTAGATATCAGCAGTTTTGTTGCGGAATGAAGCTCAGAGCATGCGGCTTCAGATCTCAGCAGCGCAGCATGGGTGCTTAAACCTAATGCAGTATTTTGCATTTGTCTTTCAGCCTTCATAAAAATCCATTCAATTCCAATCACAGTGATACAGATAAAGAACAGCTCTTAACCATTTAGAAAAATACTTCAGAGCTCACACAAAGGTGAGTTAATTTGAATATTTTGTGATAGTTTAATAACTGTTTAATAAATACACTAAATACAGCATGCAAAAACATACAGTTTTGCTGTCGGTGAAACTTGGGCAATATACCCCAAGTTCTCAGTAACAATATACAAATCACAAAGCAGTATCAGTGTGTTAGTAACCTGTTTTTTTACTTTGTCCTATTTCAAGATACACTGTATAAATGTACAGCAGTGTCTTCCAATCAGAGTCGCCCTCTAGATTGCCAGAGCTTCTGCAAGAAATAGTGATGAGTAAGCTAATTATAGGAAAATGCATTTTTAAGCAATTTTTGCATTTAATGCTATATGTGAACTTTTATAATGCATAGCATATTCGCTAAGGTAGGTAAATTCTGGTAACACTAGGTAGTAAAGAAATCCTACAGTAAAAATTACATCTTAATAGGGGAATTTATGGGTATTTGATCCAAGCAAGTTCTTGGTAAAGAAGAAATTTCATAGCACTTTCGTTACTGAGTTTCTGTTGAAATACTGTCTTTCTTCCAATTAATTTTTTAAATGATGAAAAATTTAAATGATGAAAAATTTAATAAAATAACTCTGTCCTTACTAACTTAAGGTTTCAAGCATAAATTAAAATAAAATTTTGCTCGGAGATTTTAATTTAGATAACTTTAAATGTTTCTTAGAACCAAGAACACTTTCAAGCTGGTTGGTATGAAGAGGGTTAAACCGTCTTTGTGGCTTGATGGATTTAGCTTTATCAAAACTTTCAAAAACAGTTTTATGATTTGTTTTATCTCTTATGACAATTTTTAAAAAAAGTTTATCCAAATAATTGAATAAATTATCAGAGGGAAACTAACAAAGACTATTTTGATATATATGGGAAGAATGTGTCAGGTTGCCAGAGTTTATAGATATGTTGAGATTTGATCTTGAGACTCAATGTTAACAAATTTCTCATCACTTTATACTGTGCTCACTGATACTTATGGTGGTGAATGGTATCAACTGATGGTAGGAATTATACCTAAGTGAACTAGGTTAATGAAATTTTAAGATTTAAGGGGACTCTGCTGTGAATACAGATGCAAGTCATAAGTATTTTCAAAATGAAAGAAAAAAAGCCTTTGCTAAATCATGAGGACCCATTGAGCCACTGCTTAATGCTGGGTTTTTTTAGTGTATAAATGAAGGAGTTAAATCTTCTCTTGAATGGGAGAACACTAACTATTATTATACTTAATTTTCCTGCAAGCAGAATTAAGTATAGCACTGCAACCCAACAAAATATCTATCCTATAGTGTTACAGTAACACTACATCATCTACTTGAAGACAGATGAACTCAACCATGAGAGCAGCCATGGTCATATGTCAGCTTGGTGTTAGGACACAAACCACCAGGTTTTTGGCATGTTGTTCACTAATCTATCAGCTTGACCATTTTCCCTCTCATGCAAGCTTAAATATATTAAAATTTGCAAATAGTTATTAATATGGAAGGAATGTTGGCCACATGTTCAGAAGTTCACAGCTGTCTCTAAATTCCATTAACTAAACTTTGTCCCAGTCTGAATGACTGACAAATGGTTTGACTAAGAATCTTTTATCAGTAATACTAAATTTGAAGTAATACATCTGATTGGCTAGAAGCAATAAGGTATGTTCCAAATTTTGAAAATCATTATCTATATATATATATATATATATATATATATATATATATATATATACATCAGGGGGTGGAGGACATTCTCTTTCTCTCATGCACAAACACACACACACACACAGAGAAAAGCATCAAGAAGTAAATAAAATATTTTTGCAGATCTGTTACAGATAATTAATTTGGCAGATCTACTGATAAGGTTTACTGAACTAAAGAGAAAGAAAAAAAATTACTTGGTTCCATCTCCAAGAACAGGATAAACCTGAGAGTTTAGTTTCAAAGAACTAATGTTTAGATCAATTGTCTTCCTGTACATACGCCATGGCTGGAAAGACTAACAAAACACAATTCCACCTGTAAAATGATTCAAGTGAACTCTTATTCCAGATACTATTGCTATTTATGCTGGGTAGACTCTGCATGAACAAGATCACTTACAAAAATGATACTATTTACTGTATACGTAGATTCCCTAAGCAGCACCAAACAGACTGTCCACCCCTCCCCAACAACAACAACAACAACAGTGATGAAACAATGCTATAGAGTTGCAAAGAGAAGAACATCTAAATTTAAATGATCCACCATGCATGTACACATAACGCAGAATTCACCCATGTGTATTGTAACAGACTGCCATAGATGGGGGAGAGAAAAAAAACAAGTACCTAAAGGAATAGGAGTTTTAAAACTGTAGTTTTATTTTGTTCATTCAATCATGAAACAGTGCATTTTATATAAAGCTGGTGATATAGATGTAAGGAAAGAATTTGGTACTAAGAAGATTAACTAGGTTGAGTCTATATGAACAAACCACCATGACACAGTCAAACATATAAAACAACAGAATGAGCAAAGCAGGCAGGCGAAAGCAAAGAATAGGAGAGTTTGGGAGGTGGGAAACCACCATGAGCATTGAACCAACATCATGATCAGCAAAACACAACTTCATAATTACAAGTATTACGACAACAACTTTCAAATTGAAAATTGGTCATGAGAACCAGCACCACTATGATTATTGTTATCACCATGACTACTATCACCATTAAAAAACAAAACACACACACACACACACTCACACAACAATTATCTGAATCATTACCTTCAAAATTGTAACAAATATTATTGCCATCTGGACAAACCAGCACTAGAACCCCACCCCAGTGACTATCATTAGCATCAACTATAATCATCATCTGTAGATTGGCTCTGTCATAACTATTAATCATATACATATCATCATCATTTTTTCTTTTCCTCCTCACCACCATCATCATCATCAACATTACCTCATCCATCATCAATAGCATAAAAAAGAATTTACATAATGTTTCTCTTAGGTGTCCAAAAGGACAGTGATTATATCTTTTGACCATTTATTATTCTTTTTTTCACAAGAAAAGAGCAGTAACGAAAAGACACCCCTCGAATTTTTTTATTCTTTTTTTTTTTTACCCCTATTTCCCAGAATAAAAAACAAAAGTCCAAAATCATTACTTACTTCATTAGTCATGGTAACAAATTACAATAATTACAACCACACTAACTACTTAGTAAAACATTGTTCTAATCCAATTCGCAAGATAGACATAACCTTTACATATTTAGTGCTCAAACAAATTTTCTAAAGTTCCAGCCATATCAAGAACTGATATTCCCAGCCATTAAATAACCTATTATTTTAATATATTTAATGTATTTTTCTTTCCATGCTAGCAGCCTCTATCACCATTAACACCAAATTTCTGTTTATACTAAATTCTCAGATTTTTTTTCTCTCCAAAGTACAAAGGTCTGAGATTTCTTTGATCACCCTCTAACGTGGTTACTAATTTATCACAACTCCAATACAGTGTTGTGTCTAGTATTCATCATACACCAAAATTTATACTATACTCTGATCAATAACAACCAGATGAGAATTCCCAACTATCAAATTAGTCAAGCTAAACAAGTCTCCATTACAAACAGAGCATATCCCATACCTTTCACTCCTCACTCCCCTCATATTACAGCAGATATTTCACTGAGAGTTCTTCCTCAGAGATTGACATGGAATCACTAACTAGACTCATCATGTCCATATAATAAATTCAACAATTCTGCGACACACAAATCCGTTTTATAAATCCATTTTGTTATCAGCAAAACAAATTTTAAAATTTGTTATATTCATTAAACTGCAATACTTAAAACTATTCATTTGCTTCCATGTAAACTATCAAATTTACAAATCCTCACCAGCATGAACAATTAGTCTCCAATAATTCTGAAAATTTATACACACTGTAAACCTGTTTATGTTCTGAGTAATATAGATTTGCCTTCGAAAACAATTAGGGATGTGTATCATTATAGGATGCATGTAGACCAAAGAAATAAGTCTTTTGTATTACATGTGATACGCAGAAATTGATGGATGCGTTAGATAATGTAGTCCTAAATAGATTGTCTTGGAAAGAAACATGATGATGGGATAATTGTAACTGAAATGCTTGCTTTTGATCAATCAGAGCTGGTCTGAGCCTGGAGCAAAGCAAAAAGAATGACTTGTAATCAGTGATGTAAGTACAGGTGTGAGTGTGTGTGTAAATAAATATATATATAAACACACACACACACAATTCATAAATGTATAAACATACATGTGTATGTGTGTATATGTATGTCGACACATATTTATGTACAGCCTGTTTCAAAATGAACATCTGTATTGAATGAATAAGACTGAAGAACCATTCATAATTTCCAAGCCAATTCTATTATTCTTTCATGAATGTAGGAAAATTAAGAAAGAAGTGTTATGTAAATAAATAGTCCATAAGACATATTCCACTATTGCACAATAATATTGGAAGAGGTGTGTGGGAGACAGGGGACGGAGTTGAAGAATCAAGATTATTGGCAAATTTTACAGTTTCTTTTTCTCTTACCATCCTCAATATATTTTCATTTTGTTGCTCATTTTGTTTGTTTGTGTGTGTGTGTGTGTGTGTGTGTGTGTGTGTGTGTGTGTGTGTGTGTGTGTGTGTGTGTGTATATTTAATAGTTTTCATCAATTACACTCATCTTTCATTAACACAATGCACTTACTAACGTAATTGCTTTGTCCGAAAAATTAAAGAAGAAAAAAAAAGGAATTATAATTGCCAGCAACAAACCATTATAGCTGAATATTTTATATTCAGCAGTATATGTGGTGATAAGGCATACCAATACCAATTATAAAGGAAACTCATATCAATACAGACAGCTCCTCCGGCACCACTTCTTGCAACATGAAGTAAATTAAAGACATAAATATAAAAAAAAAAAATTAATATATTTGTGTATGTATATTGAGTACTCACACACATATATAGGAAAACACAAAATAAAGGAATAATATAAATGGAATGCATGGGGGGTAGAGTGAAGAATGAAAGGGTAAAAAAATAAAATAAATGAAATTAAAAAAGAATTAAAAATAAAGCATCGTTTAGTAAGGTAATAAAAATGTTACTTATTACTTCATACAGAATCGACTCGGCAAGTGTGATCTTGGTGTTTTGTTGCTATAATTTCTGTGTTAAATAAAATGTCTCTTTGCTCCATTTGTTTGCTTGTTTCTTGGTTTCTATTTGGTTGTTCTTTTTATTTCTGTTTCATTTTCTATTACTTGTATGTGTGTGAATGTGTGTGTGTGTGTGTGTGTGTGTGTGTGTGTGTGTGTGTGTGTGTGTGTGT
>NC_068986.1:26987723-26994085 GCF_001194135.2 Octopus bimaculoides | reverse complement strand
AACTATTAAATCAAACAAAGATTTTTAAAAAAAAATTTCTAATTTAGATACAATGACAGTAATTTTAAGGAGAGGTGTACGTTGATTAAATCAACCCTAGTATTTGACTATTACTGTATTTTATTGCCCCCAGAAGGATAAAAAGCAAAAGTCAACCTCAACAGGATTTTGAACTCAGAACCCTTTTGATACCAACCCACCTGAAACTGCCTCTGGCTCTGTAGTACAAATGCTTTGTTTTCAAAAGTTCTGAATTAAAATCTTCCACCAAGCCTTAGTCACAATTTATCCGCAAAGAGGAGGAGTGAGCACACCAAACAGTAGCCTCACAGATTGCCCTTACTGCCACACATGTATTAGTTAAACTTGTCCTTCCATGTCCATAATAGGGCATAGATTCAAGGTGGTCCTGTGGGTTAACTCCTGCTGAGTGTATGGTGTTTTTTAGTTGCCATTCACCAACTGTATGCATCATTTTACAAAGGTGACAAGAAGCTAAAAGGACAGTATCACTTCTAATGTGCTTGACTACTACCCCCTTTTGTTCTACTGATTAATACATTGTAGTACAAGCCTGAGAGCAGGGAAATAATGCATGAATGTGGCTAGTCATCACACCATACCTGCAGCCTCGAAAATCACACAAACATTTTCATACACTTTGCCCAGGTCGATGAAAATCACAAAGGCAAGAGCCTTCTTCAAATGTTCTTCTGGGTATAACTGAAAATTCCCTCCTTCCTTTGTGAAGCAGAGAAAGTTACTTTTGAATAAAAAGTCTAGGCTTTTGTGTGTGAGTGTGTTTTGGTTCCATATTCTTATTCCTGGATGGTCACATCAAATCTAAAATCTCCTTATTGCGAGCAGCGCAAGAAAAGAGTGTGTTTATTCTGTTTAAAATCTTGAGTAACACTATTTTGTGCATTAAAACATGCACTTTGCTCTGAAAATTGCATTTTTTTTCTGTGTAGCTTTTATGTATAAATGTCTGTGTTATCTTTTTCAGAATGAAATTTTAGGAGCATACTTTTTGTCTCAGTTGCCATGTTTTCAATGCCTGATAACAAGCATTTAAAAATAGTGCTCGTCTTGTTAATAAGGAGGTCAAACAGCAATCAGAAATAATAACCCTACTTTCCAATGAACAACATTCACAAAACATCAGTGTAAAATGATCAGCATATAATCTGTATAATCTGATTGTTTTTTTTGGGGGGGGGGGGCCAAACAGCAAACAAATGTGTGTCTGACAAATCCTACTCAAATAATAACGGTTTTAAATTTTGACACAAGGCCAGCAATTTCAGGGGACAGGACAGAGTAAGTCGATTACATTGACCACAGTGCTCAACTGGTACTTATCTTATCAACTCCAAATAGATAAAAGGCAAAAGTTGACCTCAATGGAATTTGAGTTCAGAGCATAAAGACAAGCAAAACACCATGAAGCATTTTGTCCAGCATCCTAATGATTCTACCAGCTCTTCCTTTTCTAATAATAACAACAACAACAATAATAATAATCCATTATACTAAAGGCACAAGGCCTGAAATCTAGGGGGAGGGGACTAGTCAATTTCACTGGTACTTAATTTATCGATCCCAAAAGGATGAAAGGCAAAGTCAACCTCGGTGGAATTTGAACTCAGAACATAAAGACAGATGAAATACTGCGAAGCATTTTGTCTGGTGTGCGAGCTGGCACACCAGACAGATTCTGCCACCTCGCCACCTTTAATAATAATAATAATAATAATAATAATAATAATAATAATATCAAAACCTCTAAATTTGGATGAGAGAAAACATGCAGAAAATCCTGTGACAACAAAGGTGACAACCAAGTAAACTGTATGTTCAAAAGGAACATAAACAATTTTATAGAGAAAGAATTGTGTATAAAGTGCACTTAACCAATTAGTTATTTGTTACTTGTAAAACACATTTGAAATAAAGAAGTAAAATGATGGAGACAACCTTTGCTTTCAATGAGAACGAATCCCATGTTTTATCATTTTTATGTTCAGGTTTAAATAAAAAAAAAGTGTTAAATTTTTTTTTCTTCTTCTTTTTTAGGTTTTTCTGAATCCTACAAATTAGGAGAATCTATATCGACTTGCTCTTCATGAAAAGAATTTATTGTAATACGTAGAGAACAACAACAAAAAAGTGAGAGAAGAACAAGAGTAAATCAATGTAGAAGTATCACATGTCTATTGTGCAAAGGATATTATGTGTGGAACGTTAGCATACAAAAAATAAGAAACTAAAACCTTAAAGTAACACGGACATATATGTATTTATTGTTTGTTTGTTCACTAGTCAATGATTTTTCTAGATTCAATGCAGGAGCAATCTTCTTTATGCCATGGAAAAGCCAACCAATCTAGAAAAATAGATTATCTGAAATAAACCGTCACAGAGAGAAGAGGAATCTTAGACAAGTAAGAAAAGTAAGTGTAACTGAAGCCGAAATAAAATCAGTCACATTCTGAATTTCAGGGCCTCCAATCTTGAGAAAAACTACTGCCAAATGCAATATGCAGAACAAGGAAAATATTAAGGTAACAGTTACCACCACCACCACTGCCATCATCATCATCATCATCATCATCATCATCATCTGGTTTTTCCATGTTACAGTGTGAACTGTTATTTGGCATATGATCTTTCGAAGTATCAACCATTCAACAAAATAGTACACAATGCAATGCATCTGACAGGTCCAGGTTTAACTCTTTTGATATCAGACTACCTGAAACTGGCCTTTGGTTCTGCAATACATATAAACCAAGCAAGTGTTTGTATATATGCTTAAGCCTGCTCTTACTATTTTATTACAGAACATTTTTTTTCAAAATTCTGTTCCAAACAACAGTTTAATAATAAATAGGTTTTTATCTTTTTTGTGCTAAATTGCACATGGACAGTGAATCCCACCATAAATCATCGACACCATTTCAATGCCTGGTATTTCCGTGCTCGTATCAGTCAGATACCCTTCATTGAGGTAGGTTTTCTATGGCAGAAAGCCCCTTCCTGTCATCAACCTTCAAGTAAGGCAAAATTCCCCCCTTGACCAGACATGGTTTTCACAGAAGACAAGAAACAGACATTATTGTTTGTATGAGTCATTCCTCATTTACAACCATCACACAATGTTGGGACAAGGGTACATGCAACCACACATGGACACATGGTAGGCTTCTTTCAGTTTCCATCTACCAGATCCACTCACCATTGATCCAGAACTATAATAGAAGACACTCATTCAAGGTGCCACACAGTGGGACTGAACTCATAACCACATGGTTGGTAAACAAGCTTCTCAACCACTAAGCTATGTTTGCGTTCTTCATATGACAACAAGAAAGGGTTAATGAATCATCATCATCATCATCGTTTAACGTCCGCTTTCCATGCTAGCATGGGTTGGACGATTTCACTGAGGACTGGTGAACCAGATGGCTACACCAGGCTCCAATCTGATTTGGCAGAGTTTCTACAGCTGGATGCCCTTCCTAACGCCAACCACTCCGAGAGTGTAGTGGGTGCTTTTACGTGCCACCGGCACGAAGGCCAGGCAGGCGGCACTGGCAACGGCCACACTCAGAATGGTGTATTTTACGTGCCAAGGTATTAAATTCGATTCCCATATAAACTAATCACACCATAACTTAATTCCTTACAAAACACCAAGGTTTCAGATGAACAGAAGAGATGAAATTGCATTTCTAAAGAGTGTTAGACACACATGTGACATGAAATGTGTGGACTAAAGACTTGATTGTAGGCTCAGCTCTCTACAAGCTTTCCTTCACACCACGGATGCCACAATGAGCAATAACGGCTACAAATAAAAGACACTCCATGTCTGCCAAAGCATCTATTAAGATTCTTTAGAGAAACTGTGGAAAACATAACAGTAGTCTTCCTTCGCAGTGCACTCTGCTTTCATCTAAACTATTATGCAATATCTTAAGAAAGACTGAAGTAAGTCAGTTGCTTTACTAAAAATATTACAACTATTGAGATAGCAAAAAAAATGGAGGGGGGGGGCGCTTCTAATATACTTGCAAAACTTCATATTTATCTAATTCTTCACACACACACATATACGCACACACAAAAACACTGCCACCAACAACCATCCGCTTACATGTACAAAATTTCTGTTAAGTTTACATTATTACAACAAGTTTCTTGTCTGTAATGTCAGCGACAGTGTATTCAAAACTTCATAATATCCATCATTGCATGCATGCATTATATCCACCCACCCCCTCCCCACGCACACTTACATATGCGTGAATGAAAATATACATGTGCACACACACACACACACACACACCTACTTATACTTCGATGTCAAGTCCTCAACTTGTTATTTCACCAAATAGAAGTAAATGCTACTTCAATCAATACATTTCTATATAAAGAAACACATAGAGAATAAAAAGGAAAACAGTTAATATATAGGGAAGCATATATATAAAATGAATATACAAACAGAAAATAAATAAGAGCCAAATGCAGCAGCAGTAGTAGTGGTGGTAGTTATAGTAGTAGTAGTAGTAGTAGTAGTAGTAGTAGTAGTAGTAGTAGTAGTAGTAGTAGTAGTAGTAGTAGTAGTTGTAATAATACATCAATGCAGAATAAAAAATATATAAAGTATTTATGCCTGAAGTGGTAAAATGCTCTTGGCTATGTGAAACTAGTCATTTTAAAGTAAAACTTATGTACACCATCTTCAACACTACCAGCTAATGTTTTTTTTTTCTCCCCCTATAAGATCTACATAACAACAGAGGTGGTAGTGGTGGTATTGGTGATAGTAGTAACAGTGATGTCATGAGCAGTGACGGCAACAGTTACAATGATAGTAATAAATGGCAGTGAATTCTCTGAGTCAATAGAGATTTCGGTAACAGTATAGATATATCTGCAGCAGCAAGCCATCCTATTTAAACAAGTTTCTCTCCTCCTTCACTACTGGCATGTTTGAAGACAATCATCAGCCGATTTAACTTGCTAGACTTGGTAGCCAAATCTCCCATGAAATGAGAAGACATACTGGAAAATTCAGCCCTAAATACATTAGATCACACACACATACAAATAAGTCCAGTAATCACAGCTAGTACATCAGTTGAACAATAAAAGGTTGACAGATGAAAATGTGCAAATCAACATACATGTCACCACCAATCAGCAAACAAATAGCACCAATGTCAAATGTAGGGATATCGAAACACAAAACTCACACTCATACAAGCAGACAAATTATAACACCAAAATCTCACATGAACACTCTCCAGAAATGGAGAAAATAATGTTAACACAGTCATTGCTGTAAATGATTTAATTAACCCCTAACAAATGTTCTGTGATGAATTCCACATAGAGACCACTGAAGAATAATCCTTTCTATAATAGGAGCAAGGCCTGAAATCTGTAGTGGAGAGGGCTAGTTGGTTACATTGACGCCAGTGCTCAACTGGCACTTGAAAGCAAAGTCAACCTCAGCAGAACTTGACCTCAGAACATGAAGACTGACAAAATGTGATTGTACCAGCTCGCTGCCTTAACTAAAATAAAGAATGATAAAAATAAGAGTCACATTCCAACTAAGTTCACATGTGTGTCACACCAAAAGACCTACAGGTGTAAAGGAATATATTTGGTAATGGAGTAAAAGAAATGACGAAAACTACCGTACTGCAATCTCAATAATAAAAAAAAAACAATACATCAAAGAGAGCAGGTTATTATAAAATTTAGTTAAGGCAAAATGCATTTGGCGGACTGGATCTGTGGATCACACATGGTTATTTGATCAAATATCTGAGTCGCATGTCTGTTCACTGAGAATGAAACTAGGTTACACATTGAAATGCTGAGAGAAAGTTCCTACTTTTCAGAAATCCAATTAAATTATACCATTCAATCCATCTTATTTAATTGATTCTGAACATGACTTGTTGAACTCACCAGGGGTGCAGTTCAAAGAAACAGCTCCCAATGACTCTGTCCTACATAACACTGCATGTATGTGTGTGTGTGTGTGTGTGTGTGTGTGTGTGTGTGTGTGTGTGTGTAAATAGGTTCAATAACATATATCTAAGATAGTTAAAATGTGTGTGTGTGTGTGTGCATTTGAGTTTACAAACGAGAGGAAAAAGTACAATACAAAATTAGAGAGTAAATATTTATTGTAGTGGTGAAATTACCATCTGTTATTACTCAGAGTTTAGTGGTGTAACATGGTCAAGAGACAAAACTGAGTAGCAACAGAATGATATCAGCACTGATTTATACATACATGTATATATATATATATATATATATATATATATATATAT
>NC_068986.1:26983155-26987713 GCF_001194135.2 Octopus bimaculoides | reverse complement strand
TATATATATATATATATATATATATATATATATATATATATGATGATATATGAGAGACAGGCAGAGCCATCATCATCTATTAATTTCTTGTATATTGACCAATAGGAAGTTGCTACAAAGAACAAAACTTAGGCCTATTAAATCTACATGGAAACAAAGCAAAGAGATTTAGAAAATTTTAGTTGAGATACCCAAGAAAAGCCAATAAAATACATTAAAGCAGTTGTAGTTTTACTCCAGAAGCGAAAATGATTGAAAACCATGCACCAACTAAGGTTTAACTCTTTAGCATTCAGATTACTCTGTCAAATGTAATGCATATTTATTCACAATATTTTAAATTAATCACGCATTATTTTGTAGCTTCAAGATCTCAATGATGTGATTGTTTATTTTTAGAATGACATTGGAGGATAGTTGGAAAAGCCAGTTCTGGCTGGTATGAGCATAGAACAGGTAGAATATTTCAGCCAGGTAAAGTCAGTTTAAATGCTAAACTTGTGTGGAATACTTCTTCTAGAATCTACAATGATTCATCAAATCTATGATCCCTGTTAGTAATGAACTCACATGCAGTCTTTCACATATTGGAGTTAATCCCTAGCCACAAGATTCCCTACCAAAACCTGGCTAACACTGCTGTTGTTATCTTGATAAGCAGAAAATTATCACAATGAAGTGACATCAAGTTTAATGGAGAACATCAAATTATGCAATCAACTTCTAACAGTGCAATTTTAAAAGCATTTAATCAGCTGAAAACATTTAATGTTCATTTACTCATTTACACAAATACAGAAATTTATTAAATAACATGAAGAACAAGAAGGATATATATATATATATATATATATATATATATATAAAAAGAAAATAAAAGACAATTAACAGCAAAGAAAACAATAATGAAAAATTTTAAATGCGAAATGAAGCTATTGTTTGCTTTTACTATTTCTTGATAACATTTTAACAAAAATGTTACATAATGTAGATAATGATAAATTATCTCTGTCTAATTAAAACCAAGCCCATCTAAGTTTTATATAGAAGTTATTGCAATAATATTCAGAAATAGCAGCAGCAGCAGCAGCAGCAGCAGCAACAGAACTGAGCATACCTAATAATAACTTGATGTTACCAAATAATTGTTGAAAGATAATCACAGCATAAAGGGGTGCAGTATTTAAGTAGTTAGAGGTCTGCAATAAATCTCAATCCATATTGTGCTGATTTCCATTTACCTAGCTGATAAAACAGACATTACTCTCAGTTTACAATCACCAATGCCATCAGTCATTCAATTCGCTACACAGTACACAAATAAGTATAGGAACTCAAGTAAGCTTTTTTAATTAATTTCACCAACTAAGATCTAATATGACAAAACTTCAGTGGGTTTTTTTTTTTTTTTTAATCAAATAAAGTAAGGTGCAGGCATGGCTGTGTGGTTAAAAAGTTTGCTTCCTGACCTTGGAGTCTTGGGTTCAGTCCCACTGCATGGCACCTTGGGCAAGTATTTTCTACTACAGCACCAAACCAATTAAAGTTTTGTGAATTTAGTAGAAGGGAGCTGAAAGAAATCTTTGTCAGGAAATTCTGTGAGAGTTTAAATAAACATCATATCTTGCAGGTGATGTCTAGTTCCAGTTTTCAGTAAATAGCACATCTAGCTATAGGAAAATATTACCTTGCTTGGAAAAAGACAAGGGTTTCAGTGACAGGAAGAGCAATTAGCTATAAGAAAATCTGCCTTAACAAATTCCATCTGATCCATGCAAGCATAGGAAAGTAGATGTTAACCCTTTAGCATTCAGACTGTGTCAAGTGTAAAGCTTATTTATTGACATTATTTTGAATTAATCATGTATTATTTTGTGGATTTGAGATTTTGATAATGTTATTGTATATTCTTAGAATAACATTGTAAGGTAGAAGTGAGAGGCCAGATCTGGCCAGTTTGAACATAAAACAGCCAGAAAATTTGGGCTGAATATGATCAGTTTAAATGCTAAAGGGTTAAATGAAAATGATGAGACTAAGGCTTTAACCTACCATATCTCAGAAAACTCAAGATATATTTTTCTTCTTGCTAAAATGCTGGTCAATTGCAGTTAACAATATCAGATGATCTGTTACCAGAGTCATGTATAAGTTTAACACTTATCTATCATGTACTAAACAGAAAAACTTAGGTATCTATGTAGATCACTAAGTTTCCTTGAAAGACAATGTGAGGTAGTGTTGGTCACCAACATGTATGTAACAGGTTTCATTATCTCATTTACTTTGCTAATTATCTGAGAACAGAGAGAAAGAGGAGGTTAAAACAGTTCATGTTTGGTTCAAACTCTTACAGATTACTATTTGAAAGGAACACACACGTAGGAAGGAAATTCCAGAAGCCTAAAGTCCTGGGAAAGAAGTTCTCAAAGAAAAGATACTCACGTACATGATGATGTAAAGAAGAAAAAGAAAAGACAGACAGGAACAAGTAGCTTCAAATGAGGAGAAACTAAAACAATAAGCTTCTTCCATTGTAATCTTTATGTAGGTAAGTGAAGTTACAGAAATGGTAAAGGAACAGACAACATGCCTTAAGTTACTTTCCTTTACATCATCAATTCGTATCCTGTCAGGTTTGATTTTGCTTTACAACTTTCTGAGAGATCAATAAACTAAATACCATTCAAGTACTGGCATTAATAAAAAAATAAAATAAAAATTAAGTACATGCCGCCCCCTACTAAAATATGGTCTTGATAAAATACTAGAAATCATTATAGCCCATAATTTATAAAAGAGATGAATGGCACTCAATAACCAAAGTTTACTTCAGTTGTACTTACAGGTAGTAGTGGAGGCGCAATGGCCCAGTGGTTAGGGCAGTGGACTCGCAGTCATAGGACCGTCGTTTCGATTCCCAGACCAGGCGTTGTGAGTGTTTATTGAGCGAAAATACCTAAAGCTCCAAGAGGCTCCGGCAGGGGATGGTAGCGAACCCTGCTGTACTCTTTCACCACAACTTTCTCTCACTCTTACTTCCTGTTTCTGTTGTGCCTGTAATTCAAAGGGTCAGCCATGTCACACTGTGTCACGCTGAATATCCCCGAGAACTACGTTAAGGGTACACATGTCTGTGGAGTGCTCAGCCACTTGCACGTTAATTTCACGAGTAGGCTGTTCCGTTGATCGGATCAACTGGAACCCTCGACGTCGTTCAAATGATGATATATAGAGAGGCTCACAAAGGAACATGGCTTAGTGGTTAGAGCATCCAGCACATAATTACGAGTTCAGTTCCCGGTAGTGTGTTGTCTCGATCGGATCAACTGGAACACTCATTGTCATACTGAAGTGCCAGTTTGTTCCTTTCTCCAATTTTAAAATTATTTTGTATCTGGATATAGATTTCAATTAGGAAGAGAATTTTAAATTACATATAGTTTAAATAGCAAACCAAGTGAAGAATAATAAAGAAGTGAAACTGAACCAGTGTATGTGTTTAGTATTATTGGCATAATTACCCTCCCGAGATAACCAAAAAAATTAGTTGAACAAGTTTTCTGGAAATATTTAAAATTACTGGATCATCCAACCCTAAGATGTCTTTTTTTTTTTTCTTTTTAAATACAAAAACCTTTTTGAAAAAGAAATTGAGAAAGATAGGAAGAATAGTGATGTGGGAGAAAGAGAGAGAGAGAGAGAAGCAAACAGAACCAACAACTGTAAGCCTTTCACATCATCGCTCAAGGTCAGACACTAGTAGCTTGAACTTTACAATCATTGTGAATATCATGCGCGGATGAATTCTCACTGGTAAAACTGCGTTCAATGAAGAGAAAAAGATGCCTCATGCTTGCCAACAAACAACATTCCCTCTTTTGCCATCATCAATATCTCCCACCACTACCATCACCATCATCATCATCAAAATGATCATCGTTGCCCTCACCACTACAGAAACAAAATAATGCAAAGTTATTTTTAACAAACAAGATTTAGTACAAAGAATATTGATTATAGAGAATTTCTTTCGCAATGTTTTGTCCACTAGAATTAATCATGCATAACTGTAACAAAAGGATGACAGAAAACCGCGTCACTATAACAGGCACAATGGAAGTATGCTAATGCTTCGTTTTCATAACACCCACACACTTCCAGGTTTATTCTCACATATTGCCACTCACACAAAATTACAAAAGAAGAGGTGGGAGGGGTGAGGTGGGAGGTAAAAAAAAAATTACTTTCATCAAAATAAAAATAAATAAATCAATCATGTACTAAGAAAAAATAAAAAGATAATATAATACAATAATTGAAGTACACACAAACAACAACAACAAAAATTGCTTAATTAAACTCAGTATTTAAACTTCAACACAAAAAAAAAAAACAAGTAAAAAGCAAATAAAGAAATAAGAAAGAAATTAAGCCAGGAAATAGGCATCATAATTTGGGAAGTTCATAAAGCTACTTAGCAATAATATAATTAGGATCTTTCACTGAAAATCTATTCGAGGAGAAAATTATTAGACATAAGGGCAGGTGGGGGGGG
>NC_068986.1:26977288-26982899 GCF_001194135.2 Octopus bimaculoides | reverse complement strand
TCAAGAATGAAAAAGTTGAAATAGAATCTATTCTTTTATTCTTTGACTGGTTTCATGCATTGGACTGTGAACATGCTGGAGCACCACCATCAAGGATATAATTAACTACATTGACATTGGTACATGACTGGTATTTATTCACCATACTCATAAGATGGCCAACGTTATCTTTGTTTCTCCAAGCTTGATAAATATATGTACCAGTCGAAATACCAAAGTATAGCCAACAATTGATGCCTCAATGTTCTGGGGGTCAAATGTTTCCAAAAGAGACCCAGCCTTCTTTCTAAATCATTTCCAGAAATTTAAATACCATTAAGATACTTGGGTTATTATTTCAACTATATATTCCATCTCTCAGATAAAGGGCTGATGCCTAATTTAAAAAGTAAATAATTATAATATTAGACAAGGCACACACACACACACGTATATATGTATGTGTGTATAGGTACACAAAGATATATATGTAAAGAGCACTTATACTTGAGCTATATAAAATACACCTGTGCCAGTGTTATGTACAGGGTATCCACAAAGTTTGGGTACATGGAGATTAACACATACTTTAAGAAATTATTATTTCTTATATTTAATTGTTTGTTATGATTTTATTTACTCCATGTACCCACATGGGGATTAACACATACTTATTCCAGCTATTATACATATGATACATATGCAAGCTGAATATTTACCATAACTTCAGAAAAGGGGATCAAGGAGAAGCACCTCAGAATAAGTGCCCTTTTAATACAAGCTCAGGTAGTCATGACTGGATTTTTACAAGGAATCAACAAGGGAGTCTCTAATGGTTGCTCAACATGCTAAAAGTTAGTGTAAACTCTCCCTCCAACTCTGTTAAAATAAGGACATGCTACATAATGTACATCTATATATCCTTAGAAAGATATGGTCGTGATGGTTATTGCCTTCAATCATGTATTCAATAAAAATTGATCTAGAGCTAAATAAATAACATCATATGTGTGTGCAGCTACCCCCATCAGCATGATATTAAGAACACATCCAGAAAGAGGGATATCTGTCTTGTCGAAAAATCCTTCATGGCAAATTATCTTCCCACTTTGTGTATCAAACAAATCCATTATGGCAAATTATTTTCCCCTTTCCATTCAA
The DNA here is from genome assembly GCF_001194135.2 of Octopus bimaculoides. Taxonomy (NCBI): domain Eukaryota; kingdom Metazoa; phylum Mollusca; class Cephalopoda; order Octopoda; family Octopodidae; genus Octopus; species Octopus bimaculoides. The sequence goes on along the minus strand of NC_068986.1, from coordinate 26,981,759 downwards.
GCAGGACCCTATCTGCTTCTAATATGAAGGCAGCTTCTTTGCATTCGCTTGCTCTATCATCAACCTTTTCTCTCTGTAAAACATTGGTTGGATCACAGTGGAGGACATATTAAGTTGTGTTTCAAACACTTTTCTCAACGCAAAATTCCCCATATCCTGCTTGTGTCTTCCTATCAGATATTAATCAATAAACAGTTAAACCATCCAAGTTCAGAAGTACAGGGAAGATGGGGTGGGGTGGAGTTGATGAGTTTAATGGGCTTACCTGCAACAAAACAAAGAAAAATTCAACAAATAAAATGTCTAAGAAGCAAAGAAAAACACTGAAATAAGACACAAAAGGAGTCAAGAGATGGAGGAAAAGACAGAATATTTCAAAGACTTACCATTCTTTCCTGAGCGACTTTCTCATTCTCCACAGTGTCCCCGGCATTAGTGGGTCCAAAAAACATAGCTTCCTTCTGGCGATAAGACAGATCAATACCTGGCAACTGAGTGACCCAGTGACCGAATTGGCGAAGGCAACTGATCCTCAAAAAGCACTGTTAAAGAACAATAGCAATTAGGAATATAAGTGAAAGGTGACTTTAACACACATACACACACACATGCAAAAACACATACATGTACACACAGGACAATGTACACATAATGTAAAAAATAAAAAAAAAATTTACTTCTAATATACAAATGTAAAATCATAAAGGGAAACAAAGCCAAGAGAAAATGTAAGTAATCAAATTAAGAATTTAGTATTGATATATTTAAGAAAGAGAAAGGATATGAATAACTAGAAAAGAAAATACACAACTGAAGATTTTCTGCTGAAGAAACCTGGCAGCAAGAACATTTTTACTACAGTGTAAATGATATTAATACAGAATAAATAGAAAAGAAATTTTCAGTTGTATTGTTCTGAAATTGATTTCTCAAAGACCCCCAATCACACCACATCTTTTAATCATTAAAATAAGTCAATACAGTATCATAGTCTTAGTAATTCTTATTATCCTTCATGTATGGCTGCATATATTTACATATATACACATACACACAAGTGTATAGGTAGATGTGTAAATATGTATTTACCTACTTACAAGTATATATGTATATGCATATATATATACACACATACACACACACAAGTAGAGGGGATGTTTGTGTGGCGGTGTGCATACACTCACACACACAACTCATATATGCATAATCTGTGCCTGTGTATATTACATACAAACTGAAGTACAGACACAGCTCTGTGATTGATAAGTTTTAGGTTCAGTCCAACTGTGCAGCATGTTGGGCAGTGTCTTCTATCACAGCACCAAGCCAACCAAAGCCTCGTATCTTGATTTTGTAGACAAAAACTGAAAGAAGCCTTTGACAGAAAGTGAGAGAGAGAGAGAGAGAGATAGAGAGAGAGAGAGAGAGAGAGAGATTGATGGATCAATGGATAGATAGATATAGGTTTATGTGTGTGTGCGTGTATGTGCGCACATGTGTGCAGGTTGTCCGTGTTTTGTTGTTTGGATACTGCAGGGTAGTAGTGACTGAGTGCCAATACCATAGATGAAGCCTTCGTCTGCAATCTTCCACAGAATTATGCCCAGACATTGTGTTGTTCTTAAACTGAAGAAAATATTACCTTAGTTGAAAAGGTAAGGATTGGTGACAAGTGTTACTTCAGCAAAATTCATCTGAGGGCACCCTCACACACACCATCAGGATCATTTAGCATCAGTTTTCCATGCTGGCATGGGTTGGATGGTTTGACAGAAGCTGACAAGGACAGGAGCTGACAAGACCAGATTCCATAGACTGTGTCTGCTTTCTACAGCTGGATGCCCTTCCTAATGCCAACCACTTTAGAGTGTACTGGGTGCTTTTTAATGTACACACACACACACGCACATGCACATACCATCATTATCATTATCATCATATTTTATATATCTGACAGGCTTCCTTCAGTTTCTGTCTACCACATCCATCTACAAGGCTTTGGTTGGCACAGGGCTATAGCCAAACACACTTGCCCATGGTTCCACACAGTGAGACTGGACCTGGAACCACGTGGTTGGGAGGCAAACTTCTTACCATACACCCATGACTGTCCACCCCTATTCTCTCATCTTCAGACAATCAAACTGTCTTTTCTTTTATGGCATGTCAATTTTGGTGAGGTTTTGGAGTTGGTCCCATTGCCATGAAGAAATCATTCAACCTCTTGTGGAAGCAGAGATGGTTTTAATAAATCAAGAACTTATATGGTATTTAATATACGCTCTTTCATCTTTGTTAATCAAATACATGCCACTGACCCATCAGAGTTATTTCTTTCAGTTACTCATCTCATTAATGCAAATTAGCTAGACCTTAAATGTGCAATACTCTTTATATATGAATAAGTGTCCTGCCTGCAGGAGATAATGTAGGGCAGTCACTGTGCTGATGACACCTACTGGCGCAGAAACACAATTCCACAGTTGTCCACTTGAGAGTCCAGTTAATCAGACATTCTTTTCCATAATATGTTAATTTTGCAGAATTCATGATTCTTGAGATTGTCTCCCCTTCTCATTTAGAGTTAATTCAAATTGCCATCAAGTGGTTGCTCTACCTTCTCTGGAAGTGGAAATGGTTTCAATAAATCGAGAATTTATCTTGTATGGTATTTAATATAAGATTTATTCATCTCTGTTAATCAATGGCACTGGCAAGTTATTTCTCTTAACTTATTTTTGCTTCATTTATACACACATACACAAATTCATACACATATTTAAACACACATGCATATATATACATATATGTGTATGCATGTGTATACATACATGCACACACATACACACATATATATATACACACACAATGTAAATATGCATATATATCTCACATACACATGTGTAGATATATTGTTTATGCATGTGTAGTGTATATGTATTTATAAATGCATATACACAATATTGGTGGGAAATGAACAAGGAAATGGCAAGCGCAATGAAGAAACAAGGAAATAAATGAATCTATACAAACATATATATATATATATATATATATATATATAGGTAGGTAGGTAGATATATATGTGTGTGTGTGTGTGTGTGTGTGTGTGTGTGTGTATGAGATAGGTAGATAAATATAAAAATAAGTAAATAAACTTATTTAAAAGCAAAATATTGATTATTTCAAATCAGTCCATCTGTCTGAACTGGTTTTCAAATAAACAAGAAAACAAAACAGTTGGGAAGGAAACAAAGAACTGTATATGCAAAATGCCAAGCAGAGGTAGAAGTAAAAGATTAGATATTTTAATCCTGACTTGAAATGACATTTAGGAATCTATGTGTTTGTGTTCTAATACGATTGAAGTAGGGATTTTATATATAATTCATAAGCAAATAGATGCATCAGTAATTTCTTTCTTTTTTTTTTTTGTTTATTTTTTTCTCTTTCTCTAAAGCAGTTAGCTTAACTAACCATATAGAGGAAGATATTCAAAGAATGTGCAAGCACACGTGTGTATATATATATATATATATATATATATATATATATATATATATACGCACACACACATACACAAATATCTATATATAAAATTTTATATTGTGTATGTAGGTGTATATTTATAAGAGCATGCACATAAGTGTCGATGTGTGGGTGTGTGTATAAGCAGATACACAATCCCAGATGTAACTAAGCATGCACACACATACTCACATGCACCTCTCATAAATATATAGTCATACAGACTTTACAAAATTATATATATATATATATGTGTGTATGTATGTATGTATGTATATGCATGCATGTGTATGTGACACACATACATACATAATGCACATTCGATTGTATAAAGGGGAATATATATATATATATATATATATATATACATATAGTAATCTACTTAATGAAATTAAATTCAAGTATACATATAAAAATGTTACCACTACTCATATTTTCTAATCATTCTGTATTTATACACCATCGCCATATCACTTCCAAAACACATACATTTATAAATACATATGACATATGTATGCATTAATGTTTGTGTGAGTCATTGTGTACACACACAACACACACATAAACATGTATATATACAAATACATATCTGTATACACATACACAGCCATGTATAAACACATATCTGTGTATGTATATACACAAACACACATACATACATGTACAGGCACAGACATACACACATTTACACCCATGTGCATATACATACATATATATAATTATATATACATATATATATATCTATATATATGTATATATGTATGTATATATATATATATATATATATATACACACACATAAACATATATACATATATATATGCATATATATACATACACATATCTATATACACATATGCATATATATATATATATATACACACACACACACACACAAACATATATAAACATATATACATATATATATATATATGCATATATAT
>NC_068986.1:26975075-26977224 GCF_001194135.2 Octopus bimaculoides | reverse complement strand
TATACACATACACATATACATATATATATGTACATACACACATATACATATATATATATATATATATATATATATGTACATATACACATATACATACATATATATATGTACATATACATACATATATATATATATACACATATATATACATATATACATACATATATATACATATATATACATACATATATATACATATATAGACATATATACATACATATATAGACATATATACATACATATATATACATACATATATATACATATACATATATATATGCACACACGCACACAAACATGCTCAAATGAGTGCATCAGTTATGCCTACTCTGACCCCATGTATAGTTTCTAGTCATCACTCCCTTACTCCCACCAGCCATTTGTTATTGACATCCATCACTTACCCTTATCATTTAACTACCTCTATTACCCTCCATCGCTCCCTCATTCACCACTATTTCTATTATCAGGCTCATACTCTTTTCAAACACTCACTCTGGTTCTTCTCTAACATCACTCTCTCTCTCTCTGTTTCATTTACTTCCTCAAATAATAAAGCTGGAAGGAAGGAACATTGCATAAACTGGTGAGAATTCTCTAATATTAGGGAGTATAAGGGAAGCTCACTATAAAAATCAACCCAGCACATGCTGTAAAGCAATTGGTGAATGAGTGGACCTCTCCTCTTTAGTGTCGTCATGGTAGTAACAACCTCTTCCATGATGGTGCCACAATAAATGTATCCAGTATAATCTGTAACATTGTGATATGAAGGGCATCCAGTTCTAGAAACCAAAGCGAACTAAAATATATACAGGCAAAATATGGTCATCCAGTCCAACATGAGGGGCAGTAATAGATGTGGGTGTGATTGGATTTGTATAAGAAATTTCCTGAGAGGAAGTAATAAATGCTAACACACTGGAATAAACAACATCCATCCTCATATGAACACACACATGCACGCCTGAACATACACATAAACATTGGCCATGCAATACACATATACACCTACACACACAAAGCAGCCAGTTCAAATGAAACACACATACACAATCCAAACTGTATAAACATTAAAAGAAACACAATGATTCCAGTTTGTAATAGACTTGGTATGGATAAGGGCACATCAGTGATGTGACTGCTAACAATAATGAAAGAAGTCAGACAAACCAACTGATTGATCAAATGATTAGTCAAGCAAACAATTAATTGACTAATTTAATAATAATAAAGCAAAATACAACCAGTGCATGTGCTTTCATTGGCAAGATGACCCTCCAATCATATTTCAACACATAATTTCATATAAAAAATCTTGCAAAACAAATACAAAAATGAAATACACACATATAACAGAACTGGACAATCTACCATAAACTCTTTAAGGAGCCTCAAATCCATCCTTCTGTCTTTTTACTCCCATCCTCTCCCCTTCTTTATCTTTTACGCCGCCTTTCTCTTCTTATCACATGTGGGTTTATGCATAAGAAAGAATGTATATATATATATATGAACATGTATATGATATCTTGAAAAAGAGGTTTTTAATATGTAAAGAAAATTATTTTCTTAAAAGGAAATGTTAAGTTACATCTCTTTAACCCATTTCATTCATATGTTATTGGATTTTAATTTAATTTCTTTATATCCCTGTGACGTGTTGAATGTAGAAAACCAATTTGAGCCCTACTATATGATCCAGAACTCCACTCATGACCTGATGGGAGTCATTAAGAAATGCTTTAACATTGCCCATAGTTTAATGCCCTGAATCCCTAATATAAATTTTAAATAATACAATATGTATCTATATCATCATTATCATCGTTTAACGTCCGCTTTCCATGCTAGCATGGGTTGGACGATTTGACTGAGGACTGGTGAAACCGGATGGCAACACCAGGCTCCAGTCTGATTTGGCAGAGTTTCTACAGCTGGATGCCCTTCCTAACGCCAACCACTCAGAGAGTGTAGTGGGTGCTTTTACGTGTCACCCGCACGAAAACGGCCACGCTCGAAATGGTGTCTTTTATGTGCCACCCGCACAAGCCAGTCCAGGGGCACTGGCAACGATCTCGCTCGAAAATCCTACAGGAGCCAGTCAGGCGGTACTGGCAACGGCCACGCTCAAAATAGTGCATCTCAT
>NC_068986.1:26965750-26972827 GCF_001194135.2 Octopus bimaculoides | reverse complement strand
TATATATATATATATATATATGTGCACAGCTTTGTGGTTAAGAGGTTAAGAGTGAACATCTTAACCTCTTAACTGTTCACTCACTGAATTTGTGGTTTGGGGTTTCACTCCACTGCATAGCTCTTTAGGCAGGTGTCCTCTACAATAGCTATAGGCCAACCAAATGCATGTGAATGTACTTGGTAGATGGAAACTGAAACAAGACCATTATGCTGTGTGTGTGTGCACCTATGCGTATGCATATGTATACGCATGTGTGTAAGTGTTTGCTGCTTTGCCTAGATATTGTGCACTAGTTATAAATGAGTGTTACCATCATACTAGCAGCATCACTCATTTCCAATATCCTAAGAAAACATGTCCAACCATTGGAAAATATTGCTTTATTTGGACACAAGTGAAGGGCACCTGGTCATAGAAAAAAATATATATAGCAAAGTGGACATTAAAACAACAATGATTTTATATATATATATATATATATATATATATATATATAATACACATACATATGCAGATACACATTTTATATTTTAGGTAACATTTAAACATATTTGCTTACATGTGTAGCTGCGCTGAACACAGAAAGCAAAGAACCTGCATTTACATAAGAAACATCTGCATACATGCAGCTATGCAAATTTCACCAGTGATGGAAACAGACAATGCGACAAGCTGTATCAGTAAATATCAACCATCTATCATATGTTTTAGCATTCAAATAATGATGTTTTTGAAAACAATATATACAAACTAGAAAATATGATAAAATATTGCTACAGATAATAAAAAGAAATTATCTTAAAAGAGATTGTTATTTTCATTTTGTTTCTGCTCATAGTATTATTATTATTATTATTATTATTATTATTATTACCACCATCACTATCATCATCATCCTAGTCATTAATAATTTATTCCTTTCAGGAAAGTAAAGCTGAAATAATGCAGTACTTGTCAGTCGGTGCATTCCCACATAACTGTCCTTAAATGTCATTTCAATCCAGAATATATATATATATATACACACATGCACACACATGCACACACACACACACACGTACATACATACATACATACATACATACATACATACATACATACAAACATACATGCATACATATATCCAATAACACAGTCATACAGTGATCCAGAGAGGTTGATGTATGCTTAGGGAAACGAAAGAGGAAAAGTCGAAGTATGGAAAAGGTTTTCAAGATTAAAGATAAGAAAATAACGAAAGTAAATTTACTAATATCAATACACATGAGGTAAAAATGAAAGAAAAAAGAAAATGTTTTGAAAAGTGGGTGGAGGGAGTGAGGCAGAAGGAGGGGGGGAAACAACACACACACACACACACACACACACAACATTCCAGAAACGGATTAGCAAAGAACATCTCTAACAGTCTGATTTATCTTTGTAAAAAAAAAGAAGTATTTTTTTTTTTTTTTCAGGTTTTTATTTTTCCCCAGATTTATTTGCCAAGCATTCAGCTGCCTTATTTTCATAGTTCTAACAGAATGGATAAGAAGCAAGCCAAATAAATGTGTGTGTGTGTGTGTGTGTGTGTGTGTGTGTGTGTGTGATGCTGAGATGTAGAAATAAATTTTTAGAGACTGTCCTATTGGAGATCAATTCAAGTAATAAGTTCCACCTTTACCTTCGATAAACAAGAGAACAACAACAAGAATGAGTGCACGACTTAAGTAGACTAATGTAGAAGACGACTTCTGTCTAGCAGAACAAAATGGTTCAAATTCCCTAAATATATATAATTGGCTTGAGTATGCCGTCAACATCACCATTGGTTAAGTGCTTGTCTTTTCTATAATGATGGGGGTTGGATGAATATCTTTTTTATGCCTTTCACTACCATATTTCTGTTAAAATACACTGTCTTTGATACAGTTCATTTTGAAAATAATGAAGAATTTGATAAAATAGCAGCCTAATAACTTGTCGTTATTAACCCTTTTTAGCATTCAGATTAGTCTGTCAAATGTAATGCTTATTTATTCACATTGTTTAGAATTAATTATGCATTATTTCGTAAATTCAAGATTTCAATAATGTGATTATTTTTAGAATGACATTGTAGGGCATGTGTGAGAGGCCTGATCTGGCCAGCTTGAACATAAAATGGGAACAATATTCGAGCCAGATATGGTCAGTTTAAATACTAAAAGGCTGGAACATAAACTAACATGAAGTCTGAAAGGAAGGTTTCAATCTAGATCTCTCTAAAAGACAAAGTTTGTATCAAATGACCAGGGGCAGTCTCAGGTTTGTTAGTCCGAAAAGGGTCTCTTACTTTTCTTTCTCCATGGATCCAAAAGTGGTGGAAGGAAAGAGAGGAAGAAGCTGTGACAGAGACAACTGAAGCTAGAAAAAGCACTCCAAGATATTGAGTTAAGCGAAGACCAGAAGATAGATAACTGGTCCTAATGACTTCTTCAACAGTGAGGACCATTCTAAAGGTACTCTTTCCAACAACATGAGCTGTTAAGTCTACCATCCAAAATGGATTAAGTGTACTACTACATAATAGATTTCTACAAGTAAGGAAATATATTTATTTATGCTACATCAATGTTATTCCTAGCACTCTACTCATCTATTGTACAGCACTATTGATTGTTGTTGCAATTTAGCCTCAGGCTAAATCTGATTGAGCCAAAGGTGTTATAGTCACAATCATGTCATCTTGGTGTCACAACTGTAATCATAGCATCTTATTTTCAACAATAGTGCATCTAAGACTATATTATCCAATGTTTCCTACCTGTTTTTGAACAGTAGAATGTGATTTGAGGGACATTTGGTTGTTATTCCAAGTAGATGAAACTACCACATAGAGAACTGCAGTCTCATTTTCCATTCCAGTGTATCTAAGACTACATCATCCAATGCATCTTTCCATTTTGTTTTTAAATGGTAGAATGTGAATTGAGAAAGATTTGGTTGCTATTTCCAGTAGGTCAAATTACCACCTAGAGGACTGCCTTATTGGCTCATACACAAGTAGTATATCAATTTAGTTGTTCAGCACTCAGGTTTCTAAATAAGTTGCTTTTGTGACAACCAACCAAGCAACATTTTCATACTAAACTCAAGAAAAAAAAAGATAAGTTGATGATATATGTTGCAGTTAGAAAGAAAGATACTACAAAGAGATGATAATTTAGGAAGAAGTTTGGGGAAAGAATGAGGTGGGGGGGGAAAATAACCAAAAAAAAAATAGGTATAACAGATTGGGGAAACAGAAGGAAAGAGATGGATGGTGTGAGACGGAACATGACAAAAAGGTCATGATAAATAGTAGAGAAAAGAGAAAACTAAAAGTAACAGGACATATTTTAGGATTATAACCCTGATCTTGTGTCAAATTGGACAAGACCTAACAAAGAGATAGATGTCCATTGTCCAAAATGAAAATTCTAAATGTGTCTGGTTCATGTTCGCTTTGTAGAAATGAATGTATCTTAGCAAAGGTACAGAAAATGGTAAGAATTCTTGAAAGAGAAGTAGAGTGGAATAAAACAGTAAAATGCGAATGAAGAATGATGATTTTGTTTTTAGTTTTTCTCTTCACTTCTGAAAATCTTCAGCTTCCAATGATGCTGAAATATCTTCTAAAACAAACTCCTGCTATGTTTGATGCTAAGGAAATTCCATGATTACCAAATCATTTTCGAATATCTTTATTTCCTCAAAATGTAAATCTGACAGCAGTAAAATGAGGGGGAGGGGGAGGGAAAGGAAAATAGGTAAGCAGAGCAAGAGAGATAGGGACAACAGAAAAGAGATAAGTGTGAGAGAGAGAGAGAGAGAGAGAAAGAAAGAGAGAGAGAGTGAGAGTATGAGAGCAAGAGAAAATGAAAATCAAGACAAAATGGAGTCAGTCAGTAAAAGTGTGAATGAAAGAAAGAAGAGACAGAGAAAAAGAAAATAGAGAAAGAATGTGTATGAAAGAGAGAGAGATAGGGAGAGTATGAAAGAGAGAGATAGGGAGAGCATGAAAGAGAAAAAGAGTATGAGAGAGAGAGAGAGAGATAGAGAAAGAGAGAGAGAGAATGAAAGAGAGAGAGAGAGAATGAAAGAGAGAGAGAGAGAATGAAAGAGAGAGAGAATGAAAGAGAGAGAGAGAATGAAAGAGAGAGAGAGAGAGAGAATGAAAGAGAGACAGTATGAAACAGAGAGAGGGAAAGTATGAAAGAGAGAGAGAAAGAAAAAGTATGAAACAGAGGTAGGGAGAGTATGAAAGAGAGAAAGAAAGAGTATGAAAAATATAAAGAGAGAGAAAGAGTATGAGAGGGATAGAAAGGAAGGATATGAGAGAAAAAGAATGTGTACGTGTATGTTTATGTGAGCCAACTTAAAAGAGAGAAATGCTTTCTAAACAGTTAAAAATTTATTTGTGGCTGAAGGCTAGAATTTGTAAATAGAAGAGAGGGAGAAAGAGAGAGATGGCAAAAGAAAAAAAAAATAATGATGTTGATAATAATAATAATAATTCTAAAACAAAACAAAGTAGAAAAGAAGAAAGGATACGAAACAAACAGAAAAATAATAAATAAAATATGGAAAAGATAATGGAATGTATAAGGAAGTGAGCAATATTTGGCTGAATAAAAGGATGTGGAAAATAAAGAACAAAAAAAAGAAAATAATAATAATAATAATAATAATAATAATAATAATAATAATAATAATAATAATAATAATAATAATAATGATAATAATAACAACTGAACAATAGTTTTTGGAATTCATTATTGAACAATTGGAAACTGAAATATCTAAAGACTAAACATAATTAACAAAAAGAAATGTCAACAAGTTTATAAAATAGTGTAAACATTCTTTTCTGAGCAGCTGTGACGCATACAGTTCAAGAAAGTTTAATAATACACCAACAACTACAAACCACATAATTTATGCGCTGGTGGGAGGCAGGGGATGGGGGGGGCAGGGAGAGAAAAGGAAAAGAAAAAAGACAGTAATTTGATTTCAAGGAAATTTTACGGTTTTTTGCTTCTTTTCATTTTAAGGTGCTACATGTCAAAAATTGGTGGTGGCAGTAGGGGTGTGGGCCACACACACACACCAGGTTTTACAAACCAGTTAGTAATTAACCCTAAAAAAAGCTTACAGCAATGTATCAATTCGGTTAATGGTAGTAGTGCATCAATGTGTAAATATCATGCAAATGTTGTGTGCATATGTATGTATATTTAATAGGAAGCGAATAGGTGTATAATAGGAGGTGTTACTGTGTGCAGTATTCTTACATATTAGCTGATATGCTACAGAATCCAGTGGTTGGTGTTAGGTTTTAGCCATCACCATACTAAGCTGATATGCAGATAATGGTTTCTACAATAGATATCTTAAACAAACACCAGCTTTGTCTATATTGTAAGCTGATTGTAACCCATAACTAAACAGAGAACTGGTCTTTGAGTGTGTTATCTATATAAGAATGATTATGTGAGGGACTGATGGAGGGAGAGAGAGAGATAGATTGGATATAAAGGAAATACATTATACAAACCCTTATCAATGTTTAAAAATCATTTGGAAAAAGAAAAAAAAAACTATGTAACAATCATGACACCATTCTGTTTCCTTATTCATTATTTATAATGAATCACAATTCTCTTAAGGAAATGAAATGACATGTTAATTCAAACCAACTGTACCCAAATATATAGGCTATAAACTCTTTTTATAAAATTTAGGATATGAACCCTCTTTTGTAAATCTGCCATGGCTTGTTTGTGTAAAAAGTTTCAGTTCTATTAAATTTGGCTACAAAACACTACATTCATCATCGTTGTCATAATTATTACCGCTTTAACATTCACTTTTCCATGCTTGCATGGATCAGATGGAATTTGTTGTGGAAGATGTTTTGACAGTTGGATGCTCTTCCTATCACCAACCCTAGCCTATTTCCTAATAAGGTAACATTCCCCAATGACCAGACATGTTTTCACAGGAGATTGGAAATGAAAGACATCACTTCCATGATGGTGACATAACTATCACGTTATGATAAGGCAAGGAGACCAAAACACACAAATCACACACACAGTAATGAGCTTCTTTCAGTTTCTCTCTGCCAATCTATTCACAAATCAGGTTTTCCCAATTCTAAAATTTATTTGACTAGCATGAGAATTTCAACATAAGTAACAAAGAAAAAGAAAAAAAGCTCAATACAAACTGACATTTCTCTCTCGCTGTTTACTGTGTTTTATTTTATATATTTCTATGATCAGATTGCTATCGTGATAACCTTAAAAATGATGTATTTTCAAGAAGAGACAACATCATTAAGACTACGACACAATACAAATAATTCATTATTATAACTCTTCATAAAGAAATAATAACACAAGTAGATGAGAATCAAAATAGTCCTTTGAAAATGATTGATCAGGTATCAATATACAGTGTTTATTGAGATGTGAACAGATATAAGGCTACAGCAGAGAAAATTAACAACAACTTACACATGCAATACATTACTGTAGCAGGAGTAAAAACACTGTCATTAAAAAAATAATTTTTAAAAAATTGAAGAAAACAAAAACCAAAAAGAAAGGGAAATGATTTCAGTGAATTGACACAGTGTAGCTAAGAAGTTCACTTCTCAGTTAAAATAGTTCCAAGTGTAATGCTACTGCACTGCACCTTGAGCAAGTTTTTTTTTTCACCACAGACTCAGGTTGAGTTGTTGTTGTTAGCACTCCATCGCTTACAACGTCGAGGGTTCCAGTTGATCCGATCAACGGAACAGCCTGCTCAGGAAATTAACGTGCAAGTGGCTGAGCACTCCACAGACACATGTACCCTTAACATAATTCTCGAGGATATTCAGCGTGACACAGTGTGACAAGGCTGACCCTTTGAATTACAGGTACAACAGAAACAGGAAGTAAGAGTGAGAGAAAGTTGAGGTGAAAGAGTACAGCAGGGTTCGCCACCATCCCCTGCCGGAGCCTTGTGGAGCTTTTAGGCGTTTTCGCTCAATAAACACTCACAACGCCCGGTCTCGGAATCGAA
>NC_068986.1:26962892-26964784 GCF_001194135.2 Octopus bimaculoides | reverse complement strand
ATATATATATATATATATATATATATATATATACGAGGGGCTCCCTTCAGTTTCCATCTACCAAATCCACTCACAAGGCTTTGGTCGACCTAAGGTTATAGTAGAAGACACTTGCCTAAGGTGCCACGTGGTGGGACTGAACCCAGAACCATGTGGTTGGAAAGCAAGCTTCTTACCATACAGCCTATGTACGTATATCTATAATATGTATGGGTCTATCTTACAGCAATATAAATTGCAAAAGACGTTCGCATTAGGGAGAAAACAGTACCAATACTTTCAAATAAAAATAACCTGTGTAATATTTGTTCAGCTCGAGTAGCACAAACAATTCCTTGTTACTGTTGCAGTCAGAAATGCAGTGAAGCAATGATAATCCCATTGGAACCCTGTAACCAAATACAATAGAAATTTCTTCTTTTTTTTAATATAAAGAAGGGGTGGTTAGAATATATTTGATAGATGATGAACAATACGGTGGATTGTAGTTCAAATTTCAGTGGGGATAAATGATTTCTATTTTTTGTTCTCGGTATGGTAGAGAAAATAAATAGCAATAACTAGCAAGTGAAAGATCTCACTCAATGACAGCTACAGACTTGCTTTAGCCAAATGTTCTCGAGCAAAAGATCATTTCTATCGAACATAAAAGAAGATCACAAGACCTTTCTCTGTGAAATGCATTTTACAGTAGATCAAGAAATTCAAAGTGTTTTAGAATGGAATCAATAGCTAAACCATTTAGTGTTTGCAGTGAATCTACAAGAGAGAAAGTCCTTCTTTCTTAGGTGTTTAACTTTGTGTAGGAAACCAATAATAATAATAATAATAATAATAATAATAAATAAAAGTAAACCAAATGTTACATTGAATAGATAAAAATTGAAGTAAAAAGGAGGAAACAAAAAAAAAATAAAACAAAAAAAACAGAACCAATGATAATATACAGTGAAAGAAAAACATTTGCTTTTAATGCTGTACTAATAAAATTCAACAAAGAAAGTATTAGAGATCAGATTATCAGACCCTTGGATCACATGACAGTATTTGAAGTTGCATAGGCATTTGATTCATTTCATACTAAGATTGTGGATGTCCAATAAAGAAAATGAGAACAAAAAAAAAAAAAAAGTAGTGTACAAAAGGATCTGTAGTAGTAGTAGTAGTAGTAGTAGTAATAGCAGCAGCAGATGACAATGATGATGATGATGATGATAACAACGACGACTGTGCATCGCTATAAGAATATATCATGCTGAATGAGTTCTTGAAACAGAGAGCTTCTTGAATTGAATTTAATTGGTATCACAAAACCGAACTCAGATCCTACACAGCTTTTTACTTTGGTAAAAGAAAAAAAGGGGTCTGTTCACATGCAAGCGTTTTCATATTGAGTTACTAGAGAGAAACAGTACACCAATTGCATACAGGCAAACTAGTGCATATGTGGAGACATACTCTCTCTCTCTCTCTCCCTCCCTCTCACACACACACACACACACACACACACACACACATGTATAATATAAACTGACAGGAAATTCTTCAAGTAAGAAACCATTCTTAATTTTAATCACTGGCTTATGTTCACTGAAAAAAAACCTCAAAACACACACACACACACACATTATCATCATTTTAGTGTCTACTTTACCATGCCTGTATGGGTTACATGGAATTTGTTGAGAGATTTTCTACAACCAAATGCTCTTGTTGTCATCAACCTTCACCTGGCTTCCAAGAAAGGTAATATTTTTCCCATCACCAGGCATATTTTACACAGAAGAGTGGAAATGCAGAAATGAGCAACATGCTCAAAATCATGTAATATCAAGACATCAATACAAGAGTACACAAAAATACATAGATAGATTCATATATATATATATATA
>NC_068986.1:26957951-26962356 GCF_001194135.2 Octopus bimaculoides | reverse complement strand
ACACACACACACACACACACACACACACACACACACAGAGCAGGCTTCTTTCAGTTTCTGCCTACCAAATCCATTCACAAGGCTTTGTTTGGCTCAAGGCTGTAGAACACACACACACACACGTGTGCATGCATACACGTATGACTAAAAGGCTACAAAAGTGGCACAAGGATAGAGAGCTTCATGCATGCCAGTTATCACACACACACACACACACACACACACACACACTAACTCAATCTAGCTATCAAATGCTTATCAGACATTCTACCACAACTTGTGTCTATAAGTATTTTTTTCCAAGTGAAGTGTAAATCTAAATATATGCTATGTGGAAGCAGAACGATTGGTTGTAGAGTGTGCATATGCTGATGTTAAGTATAATGAATGAGCACCCATGTCACAGATTCATATGGTATACAATCACAAGTGTGGTGTGTGAGTATGTGTACATTATGTACATGCTTGTATGGTATATACATGCAAATATGCTGTGTGGGTGTATACTGTATGTTAGGAATGTGCATGCGTATATGCCACATGCATGTCAACACATGGCACAGTATTTATGATGCTGCAGTTGCAACTATGCTACGTAGTTCATAGTAGCTCTGCTTATTCAAATGATTAAGAATGATACCCTCTACAGAATTTCAGTTATGATCTATTGGTAAGCTGTTATGGAGTTTGGCTAATTTGGTTCCTTTAACATGCAGAAAAACACATGGAGTTTCAACAATATCTCTTAATGAATACTTGGGGAGATGAAGAAGAGAACTGCAAAATGATGAGTCAGCAATTGAGAATGCTTGGCATATTATGCTCAGCAATAAAATTGAAGATGTTTCTTGAAAACTTACTTTTGTGCTTCTGTATAGATGATGAAAATAACTGCATTTTAATAATAGACCAACAGTTCTGCTTATCAGATGAAATTATGTAAACACTGTAAATGTGTGTGTGTGTGTGTGTGTGTGTGTGTGTGTGTGTGTGTGTGTGTGTGTGTGTGTGTGTGTAGGTTTGTGTCTCCTCTTCAAATTGCATGATTGTTGCAAATGAATATCATTCATTTCCTATATTCTGTGAAAAGAAAACAATGTCTAGCCAAGGAGAAATATTACCTTACTAGCAAATAGGGTAAGGGTTGGGGGCAAAAAGGGCATCCAGCCATAGAAAAAAATTTGCCTCAATAGATTCTGCCCAACCTAAGCAAGCATGAAGAAATGGAAGTTAAAACAACAACGACAAGAACAATGATGAACCATAAAATCAAAAGCAACCTTTCCACCAAAATTGCATCCTGCACAGGATACATTTCAAATGTTGCTCATGTTAAATCTATGTTGCAATTGTAATTATTAGCTGAAGACAATTCGAAATAACAAAAACAATTAAAAATAACATGGTATTACTAAGTTAAAAGTTTATCCTTTCACAGTCTGTCCATTGGATACTGCTTACACAAGATTAAATAGTATACTAAAATGAAAGCATTATGAGGTTAGTATCTTTAAAAAAGAAGAAAGAAAGGTGTGTTCTAACAAAATGCTTTCATCCCTACCAACAACTACGAAAATATCATCTACCATAGAGCATAATATATAACTAGTGAAAGTCCCCATATCTGAAGTGGTAAGCCAAATATAAATTTTTAATTGAAATTACAGCTCTAGTGAGAAAAAAAAATGTCATTAGTGTTAATGAAAATTAATTTTCACAAGAGACAAGGGTTAAAACTCTGGAAATTTTAGCCAGCTAAAACTTCACATATATGGAAAATACAAAGGAGGAGGCTGATTTATGGCAGCTAAGATGACAACTTCCAATATATATATATATATATATCCATCTTATTAGATTTCCTTATCACTGCAAACTGCACTCAGTAGCTACCAAGCTCACAGAATGAGTAACAGAAATAGCTTTTAGAGTAAAAGGCATTCACTGATTGGGCATTTGTCATTATTCTAATATTCTGGCAACCATAAGGTACAGTCATGGTTGTATGGTAAGAAGTGTGCATCCAAACCACATGGTCACAGGTTCAGTCCCACTACACAGCACACCTTGGGAAAATGTTTTCTACTATAGTCCTAGGTCAACCAAAGCCTTCTGAGTGAATTTGATAAACTGAAAGAAGCCCATCATATAAATATGAATATATATGACAGGCTTGTTTCATACACACACACACACACACACACACACACACACACATATATATATAATGTGTGTGGGGGGGGTTACTATCTCCTTGCCTTGAACTTCACGTGATAGTTGTAGAAAATCTGCTTCAACAAATTCTCTCCAGCTCATGCAAGCATGGAAAAGGGACATCGAATGATGATGATGAGTCACCTATGTCTCACTGAGGAGAACCAATAAAATTTACACATGTTTGGAGACATCATCATGGTTACCATTGATTCAAACCCACATGCCCCTGTGTATCTCAATTAATGTTATTATTTGGCTGATTGAAATTTTGGGAGTTCTCTCCTTGCACTCCTATGAGAGTAAATTTCCATTAATGCTAATTACTTTTTACATCATCAGGGCTATAATTATTTCAATTAATTAAAAATTATTTTCATTTCACTACCTCATGAACTGTAACATATACTATATGCATATATATATATATATATATATACTTGCACACATATACACACAGATTTACATATGTATAGGTATATAAATATACACACAAACATTTGTATATATACACACTATATACACACACACACACACACACACACACACACACACACACACACACACACACACACACACACACAAGCATATAAATATGATGATCAGGCCATTATCTAGTTATAATTACTACTTAGATATAAAAAAAACAAAAAAAACATACAATGTTATGGAAAAGTCAAGCTAGAGAGGGCAGCTAAAATAACAGGAATATTTCAAGCAAGTGCTGGCATCATGAAAAAGAACCCAGTAAACTGTAAAATCGTTGGTGTTAGGAAGGGCATCCAGCCATAGAAACCATGCCAAAACAGACAATAGAGCTCGAAACAGTCCTCTGGCTTGCCAGCTATTGTTAAACTGTCTAACCCATGCCAGCATGGAAGACAGACGTTGATCATGGTGATGATATTTGTTGATGTCATCATAAAAACTTTATTCACTGTCGAGAGAATGTGAAATAATTCTTTATCGGAATAATGGTTCTCAAAACACATCAAATGTTGGGTTGAAACACACACACACAACTCCAAAAGGAAAACATTCTTTAAAAGAAAGAAATCTCAACCTTTCAATAACTTTAAGAGCAACAACAATTTGTGGAATCTTTCAAAGCCCATCATTGTTTATTTGAAATTATCTTACAGTCCTGCACTGGAAGTTGTTGCAACTGTTGCCAAGTCCTGAACATCATATAGCTACAATTCAATGAGAATTTTTGTTTCTTCTTCTTCTTCTTCTTCTTCTTCTTCATCGTTTAACGTCCGCTTTCCATGCTGGCATGGGTTGGATAATCTGACTGAGGACTGGCAAACCAGATGGCTGCACCAGGCTCCAATCTGATTTGGCAGAGTTTCTACAGCTGGATGCTCTACCTAACGCCAACCACTCTGAGAGTGTAGTGGGTGCTTTTACGTGCCATCGGCACAGTACCAGTCAGGCGGTACTGGCAATGGCCACGCTCAAATGGTGTTTTTTACATGCCACCTGCACAGGAGCCAGTTCAGTGGCATTGGCAACAACCTCGCTCGAATATTTTTTTCACATGCCACTGGTACAGGTGCCAGTAAGGTGACGCTGGTAACGATCACGCTCGAATGGTGCTTTTTACATGCCACCGGCACAGGAGCCAGTCAGCTACTCTGGCAACAATCATGCTTGGATGGTGCTCTTAGCTCTCCACTACACGGATGCCAGTCATGCGGTGCTGTCATCGAATTTGATTTTGATTTCACTTGCCTCAACAGGTCTTTGCAAGCAGAGTTTAATGTCCAATGAAAGAAAGGTATGCATAAGTGGGCTGGTTACACTCTTGGCATAGGCCACGGGTTATGGTCTCACTTGGCTTGCTGGATCTTCTCAATCACAGCATATTTCCAAAGGTCTCGGTCACTAGTCATTGCCTTTGGGGTCAAAAAACAGAAACTAAACACCTCATTTTAGAAAAAAACTTCCCATCAAAGACTGCTTCTTTGCACAATGTGCATTTATTTTTGGCATTTTTTGAAGTGAATTTCTTTAGATTTCTCTTCCTTCGATTTTCAAACATCATGGCAGTCATTATCTCAAGCAGTGAGTTAGAATTTGGTGATGTTATTTATTATTATTTATTAATGATCTAATTAGAGGAAGAGAGCTTGAACTTGGAAAAAATAATTAGTGATATTTCAGTGGAATCTCTACACACAAGTGGTCT
>NC_068986.1:26955817-26957696 GCF_001194135.2 Octopus bimaculoides | reverse complement strand
TACAGATACAGTTCATCTGATGGGCTTCTACACAGTTTTCATCTACCTAATTTTACTCAAAAGGCTTGGGTCAGCTTAAGACTCTGGTAGAAAGTACTTGCCCATGATCCAATGCAATGGGACTGAACCCAAGACCCAATGATTCCAAAGCAAACTTCTCAAACACTGAGCCATATTTTTGTCCCTGCCATCCACACACACACACACACACACACACACACACACACACATTTACTTATACTCAGTTTTGTCATGGGCCCAAAGCTTAATACAATTTCTGCAGCGTATAAGCGACTAATATAGCGACATGCCTCCTGAATGGGACACTGGTTCACCATAAGGTTAACTTCCCAACATATTTACAGCGAGATAGACTGGAGCAACATAAAATGAAAAACAAAATTCACACAACTCAACTCGAGAATACAATGCACGCTCAGTCTAAGAATTGAAATCATGATCTAATGAATGTGAATGCAGTACCATAACCTCTAGGCTGCATGCCTTCACACACAAACAACATTTTAATTATTTTGTCACTTTTATACCTCTTTATTCACAATTATAGAGAAATTGAACAATGAAAATACAGAAGCTAGTACCAAACAATACCTCACAAAATATTGTATTGAGCAGGTGCCAGAGCTACAGAATACACCAACAGCAAACAATTGAGAATTATTTTAAATAGATTACACAGAATTATCTTTCTGTGATGGCAGGCTGGGTGAGTACGGTGTGTGCAAGAGAGTGGGGGTGGGGTAAATCAAATTCAAAATACAAATAAATACCTGAAGCTATAACTTGCATATTCATGCAAAGTTAAATGATTTTATACACACATACAAATATGCATACATATATATATATATATGTATATGTATTTACTCATAGACATAGGGCATAAGAGAGAAAGCTATAGAGACAGATGGAATGTATATGTTTGTGCTTGAATGAAAGCAATCAAATAGAATCATTTGTGTCATGATATATTTTTTTTTAGATTTTATTTAAATGAGATCATACGAATAACAATAAACTGCTGTCAAATATACATTCATATATACACACACACACACACACAGAAATACACATATATATCATCATCATCATTTAATGCAAATGATATATATATATATGTGTGTGTGTGTGTGTGTGTGTGTATATATATATATACACATATATATATATATACATACGCACGCACACATATACACATATATATATATATATATATATATATATATATATATATATCTTGTGTCTTGGTATACGTGTGTACATATGCATACGTGTATGAAGTGTATGAATGTACATGTATGTACACAAATATGTAAACTCACAATTATATATCCATTTCTGTATATCCATACATACATGCATACACACATTTGTGTGTGGGTTTCATGTGCATATGTGCATCTGCACTGTGCGTGTGTGGGTGGGTGAGTGTTAGCATGTGTGTGTTTTTATAAAGCTGGTTGGCACAGTAAATGCATGCTGCTGTCTGATGGTTGAATGCAACGTTGTTTAAATGATAGCTGATTGGCTCAGTTATTCACTTGTTCATCTTTGTTTATTTGCTTTTGTTTTCTTTGTTGTGCGTTACTGCTTCTTTATTTTATTTTATTTATTTATTTTTTTTTTGCTTATCTATTTTGATTTGGCTTCTCGCTCCCCTAACTTCTAAAAAAAAAAATAATAAAACAAAAAAAAAATAAAACAAAATAAAAACTTATTCAAAAGTATCATGTGAAGCAACAAGGTTTTTCTAATCCTTTTTAATAAAATTAATTTCACAGTTCACTTCAGCAAATTAAAGAAGAGGAGAAAGAAAAACAAAAACAAACAAAAAAAAACGATGGTAAATAATAACCAA
>NC_068986.1:26942582-26955460 GCF_001194135.2 Octopus bimaculoides | reverse complement strand
AGAGAGAGAGAGAGAAAGAGAGAGAGAGAGAGAGAGAGAGAGAGAGAGAGAGAAAGAAATGTACGCATAATGCATTTCACCAGCAGAAACATATTTAAATCATACAGTCAAAGAACAGAAAATAAAGGAGGGTGACAGGTGGGTGGGATGACTGAAACACAACTATTACAACAACAAAAACAAAACACACACATATATATACATACATACATTCATATACAATGAAAATGAAAAGGAAAAGACTCCACTTGCTAATTAACTAGAGATATGATCGATGGATTAAAATCCAGTTAAATATATGAATAATCATACCGTTGCTTAATTATAATGGTGTCAAAATTTATTTTTATTTTTTTGTTATCATATTTTATTCTATTTTATTTTATTTTTTTGTTTTGTTTTTAATCAGAAGGATTGCTGGCATCATATTGCAATAAATCAGAAATTTAGCGAGACATTTCGCAGCCAACTGAATTCGTTCTGCATCTTCATCATTACAGGTCAGCAAACTTGCTTTAGTCTAACGAGCAAGAGCTCCTCCCAAGCACTGTCATGTAAAATGCAAACTTCAGCATCTGTTTTAAGTCAATTTCATTTCCTTGTCAATACATTCTAAAATCTATACCCTCATGGTTAGGAATTAAACACCATGAAGTATCTACACCCACCTTTGTGCACACACACACACACACAAAGAACAGGCTTTAACATATTTTTTCAACTTTCCATGATTTATTTTCATCCAACATGACCCAATCACCTCGTTTTTTTGATCTGAAAACTTTACTTTGGCTCATGTCACGTCATATAATCTCTCCTGGAATGATTTTGATCTGGTCCAACAGCTGCATAATGTTTCAGCTTTACCACATTGTATTATCAAGTGAATAATTTAAATTCAGGCGATTCCAAGCCAATTGCAAAATTAATTAAATGTAGTGCTGTGTTTGTGTATGAGCACATCAATGCGTGTTTAGGCATACAAAGAGAAATAAAGGTGTCAATGTATAGTTTATTTATTTATATATGCATATAGCTTATATACAAGCAGTTTGCTTGCCAGCAATGAGGTTTCAAGTTCACTCCCTGAATGGTAACTAGGGAAGTGTCTTCTACTATAACCAAGAATTAACCAAAACCTCATGAGTAGCTATAGTAGAAAGAAACTGAAAGAAGACCATAGGGTATATGTACAGTTGTGTCTGCACGCACACATGTGTCTGTCAGCTTGTATTTGTCACATCTACATGTGTTTCAATTACGAAATGTAAAGCAATTGTAAGCAAGGTGTCATTTGCTTACAATTAACTGCAAAAGCATGTTCAAGTTTGTTAACATGTTGTGCAATCTTTGTAAACAAAGAGCACATTTATATGGTGTCGTTTGTTTCCAGGTCTCCATGTAAACATGTCCAGGCTGTTTGTTGCTTGATAGACTGGTGGATTATTACCTCACCTGGAAAAGTGGAGATTGGCAACAGGAAGGGGAGGTGAGGAGGAGGCGGAACACTTTCCTGTGTTTTTTTTTTAAATTGGTTTCTCAATTAATTTATAACATGAAGGACTTACCCAAAATTAGTTGGAGAACTTAAGTTGAACTAATATCAGTAGAAGGACTTATATGTAAGCGGAATTTATATTATGTTGAGGCAATAAGGGGAGCCACTAAGCAGTTGTTAAACCTGCTAGAAGTAGCAGGCAAATCTACCCAAAATTACATACTACCATTGTTTAAATACTACTAATAATAAGAACATTGGATTATTTCTGAATAAAATACAGAATCATTATGACTAGAAAGTTTTCAATTATAGATCTGTTTCATCACAAATAACTTATGTTAATGACTTATGTAGATTTTCTTTAATTCAACGAAGTATAGCAAGGTGTGTATTGGTGGAAGTGTGTATCTTCACAGATACACATGCATACATTTATATAATTTAGTGTGTAGAGTAAAAGCATATTGACTAAGCATTTTGTAAGAAAATTAAGTATGTGAACCTGAAATTCCTAATTAATATTTATACAAGTTTCTTGATGTATTATTTATCACAAAGCACCTCAAAGATTTCTTTTTGAATTCTAATGAAAGTGAAGCAGATAATAGCAACTAGAACTCAACTGGAAATAAATCTGAAATGTATTTGATTATCAGACCAAAAAACCAGTGTATTACTCAACAATCATTGTGTACGTCACAACCTAGTTATACCTAACAGAAACCCATTTAGCTTCAGCAAAAGATGAAGAAGCATGGGTCATACTTATACTCATAAATCCCTTTATTATCCAAACTACAAGGTACCTCAAAAGAGGCATCATCATCAATTTCTTCAGTTTCAGGATTTCCCCATGGCTTTTAAAGTACTCCAGTTAAGAACAGGCACACTACATACATAAATGTTGTGAGTGTGCATAGAAATTTGCTTCTGTGCAAATTTTGTCTTTCTTTGTGCAGTTATGTGCACATCCATATACGTACGCCTCTTCAATTTAAAAAAAATCTAATTTCATCTCAAAAACCTTGCATGCGCAAATTTTCTTTTTGCAGTAGTAAAATCTGTGTATGTGCAAGTGTACAGTTTACAGGAAAGATTGCTGCCAAATCTAGGGTTGATTTAATCAACTAACCACCTCCCAAAAATTGTAGGCCTGGCATCTACATGAGAAATAGCCACCACCTTCACCACTAATACCATCATTACCAAACAAATTACAAGATTGTAGGAAGCTATCTAACATTAATGGCTACTTAGATGATTTGTCAAAATCAATAATCTTGCAATTGAAATTGTAAACTACAAACAAAATTGATGAAGATTAAAAGTTGATGGATACTACTCTGTGTGTGAGGGGGGGGGTATCAGAAGTTTGCTTTAAAGCTGCATGGTTTCTGACATTCACTCCCACTTTGCGGCACCTTGGATGTCTTCTGCTGTAGTTGTGGGCCAACTAATGTCTTGTGAATGAAATTAAGAGACAGAATCTGTAGAATGCCCTTCGTTTGTTGACATTTTCCCTGCCAAGCAATTATCTGCTGGCTTTGTGCTTTTGAAGATGTGTAGAATAAGAGACTCTATACTTGAAACACTGGTGAGAGTTAGTGATAGGAAGGATCTGATTTGAAATAATTGTTTCAATATCATATTCATCTAACCCACTAACCCATACCAGCATGGAAAAAACGAGTGTAAAAATGAACAAATGAGAATTCTCTTCAGCAAGACCCCTGTTCTTGTCCCTCTATTATACTCACACCTCCTTCAATATTATACCCTACTCAGTTGAGGGGGTCTTGTCTCGCAACTAGTACCTAGTATAAACTGTAATGTGGTTGGTATCCATCTGTAGAAACAATGCCAAAAAAGGTATTGAAGTGTGACACAGTCCTCTGGCTCATTAGATCCTGTCAAACCTTAAAACCCATGCTAACATAGAAACGATGATGATAATGATCTCAATCACAAATACACACAAGGAATATGTTTTGAATTTAGAAATTAAAAGAGTTTTAATGAAAGCAGACTATGATATATAGATTAAACTACACCAGTTTTATAACTGACATCACAGAAGCTGAAATGAGGATTATGCCAGCAGAGTAATGTAAGATATATGTTACTGCATTCTTCTCACTCAACATACAAGTCAAACATGATAGAGGCAAAAAAAAAAAAAATTTTTTTTTTTTGATCATTAAATTAAAGAGGTGGTGTAAAAGATGAAAAAGCAACCAAAAGAAACAAAAATAAAATTTAAAATAACAAAAACAAAAATTACATATGTTTAACTAATTTATACAACCAAAAGTAATGTATTTTAAAGAATGAACTGTGGCTTCTGATGAGTGTGTAAATCAAGAGATAAAATGTAAAAGGGGAGTATACAACTTTCAACATTTCTTTATGTAGTAAGGAATGCTAATAAAAGATAATTCTACAAGAGATGTATGTTGAAATTAAGAGTTGAGAAGAGTACTGGGATAGATGCCAGATAATGATTCCATCTAAGCTCATAAATTAACAGTCTGGAATCTCTGGAGATAAAACAGGGCTTGGCTCAATTTCTTCAAATATTAATTTAACCTAAAGCCAGAAGTTGTTTGATATTCTCTGAATGACTGACAATCCTTTTTGAAGAACTTTGTCTAGCTTAGTCAATATTTATATTCCCCTAGCTCTGCCTAGACTAATCCCACACCGCACATTAGAAAATTCAGCTTGCCTGAGTCTATAAAAGTCATGACAAGTTTCTGAAAATGACATGGATATCTAGCTTTGGCAAATCAAGTTTATTGACAGTAAATTGCAAGAGTGTATAATAAATACAAACATAACCATAAGGGGATTTTAGTGTCTAACACGGGAAGTGATTGTAACATTAACAATAATAACGACAATGTTAAATGACCCAACAGATACATAAACTGCTAGCAGATAAATAAATGCAAAGAATAAATATGTATCCATACATTATATATATATCCCAGTGCATGTGTGTGTGTGTGTGTGTGTGTGTGTCGTCTTTTAATTGTCTGTAACATTAACAACCGATATATGTATATTTATAACAACTGTAGTATATGTATATTTATACAGTGTCTTTGTAAATATCATTAGTGTCATATTAGATGACACTCGACTCAACCCAGTTCCAATTGATGTGTCTAAGAGCTCCATTCAATTGTAGAAATATCCTTCAGAATAGCATGGCAACCACAGTTTCCTATATCTCTTGCTTGGAATATTTGGGCCTCATGTCATTAAAAGAAATCAATACTATTATTATTATTATTATTATTATTATTATTATTATTATTATTAAGGTAGCAAGCTGGCAAAATCATTTATACATAGGATAAAATGCTTTGCAGCATTTCTTCCAAGTCATTACTTTCCAAGTTCAAATTCCACCATGGTCAACTTTACCTTTCATCCTTTCACAGCTGATAAAATAAATACCAGTTGTGTACTGGGATCGATGTAGTCGACTTACACCCTCTTCCTAAAATTGCTGGCCTTATGCCAAAATTTGAAGCCATTATTATTAGTATTAAGGTGGTAAGCTGGAAGAATTGTTAGCATGCCAGACAAAATGCTTAGCAGTATTTCATTCATCTTTACATTCTCAGTTCAAATGCCACCCAGGTCAACTTTGCCTTTCATCATTTCAGGGACGATAAATTAAGTACCAGTCGAGCACTGAAATTGATGTAATGGACTAGACCTCCTCCCACAAAATTTCAGGCCTTGTGCCTTTGACATGCTGAACAAAATGCTCAGCAGCGTTTCATCTGTCTTTACATTCAGAGTTCAAATACTGCCAAGGTTGACTTAGCCCTTCATCCTTTTGGGGTCAATAAAATAAGTACCAGTTGAGCACTCTTCACAGTTCACCACTCCTCAAATTTGCTGGCCTTGTGCCAAAGATAAGGATTATTATTATTATGGTAGCAAGCTTACAGAATTATTACAATACTGGACAAAATGCTTCATGATATTTCTTCTAGTTTTATGTCCTGAGTTCAAATTATACCATGGTCAACTTTGCTTTTCAACCTTTTGAGGTCAATAAAATAGATACCAGTTGAATACTGAGGTCAATGTAATCAACTAGCCTCCTGCCCCAAAATTTCACGCCTCAAGTAGAAAGTATTATTTATCATCATTAATGACTAAAATGAGGGTGACTATAATTACCCTAATGAAGGAGAAGATTGCTGAACCAGACTGAATGCATAACAGTATAATCTTTCATTCAAAGTCCATTTTCATCCCTATGGAATCAATAAATTAAATATCAGTTAATTTGATAGATTATAACCCTCTTCTTCAAATATTAGTATTATGCATGTGCAAGGAACAATTCTCACCACCAGCACCACTTCTCCAAACCAGCATCAATAATATCAGACACTAATGATGACACCGCCTCTAATAACAAGACACAAGCTAATGCAAGAGCCCCAACATGATTGTTCATCATCATCATTGTTGCTGTTTTAATGTCCACTTTTCCATGACTTAATGGGTCAGATGGAGTTTATTGGAGCAGATTTTCTATGACCAGATGCCCTTCATGTCGACAACCCACCAGCAAAGTAATATTTCCCCCAAGGACAGACATATTTGCACTGAATATTTTGAAATGAATGACACTCCTTGTATGGGAGTGGTTGGCTATGGTTGGCTATGGTAGGCTGAAAACAATGTAGGCAGCATCAACATCAAACTTTCTGTACAGAATATCTTTTTTGCTCTCTACCCCCTTTGAATTCAAGATGTTTGTACAGTGAAGGGTAGTGGCTAATAGAGCCAACTATCCAAAGCCAATTATTCAAATACTCATTAAGCAAATTACAGGAATGGAGTACTAATCTTAAAGTTGGACATCTGGAGGGAAGAAATCATTTGAGAGCCAACATTCACAATTTTTAAAAACACTAAAACTTGTAAACATAGGAAACATTGAGAAAAAAAGCACTTAAAGTGGGTGGCAATGGATAAACCTACTTATGATATCTAAGAGAAAACTAAGGAGGATAGAAAAAAAATGAGACATCTTCAACAGACTGGTATTGATTAATAAGCCCGCATAATCAGATTTATTATGAATTGATCCAAAGATTATAAGGACTTTAATAGGTTGTTCAGAATCTACTTTTCATTCCAATAGCATTATTCTGGATAGATAAATCCTATGAATTTATCTATCCAAAATATTAACTGTAAAGTATATTTGAGTATCCTCCATTCTAGCAATATCTCTCTCTCTCTCTCTCTCTCTCTCTCTCTCTCTCTCTCTCTCTCTCTCTCTCTCTCTCTCTCTCTCTCTCTCTCTCTCTCTGCACGCGTGCATGCATATACATGCATCTTCTGAGAATTTTGAGTTGTTTCAGATTTCTCTCCTAAATCCTTTTGGCAAATGTTGGCCAGATCTATAATATTGATTTCTCCCAATTATCTGCCCTTAGATGATTATGCTGTGAGCTGTAAATCTCTCAGATTACATTTAATAAACACAACCAAACCCGACTGTGAGACATTTCCCTGTTTCAGCAACAATTAATCATCAGGACCTTACACTCACTAAATTACATGTTCAAACTTCTGCAGCCACCCTTTACACTCACAGATAATTGTTTCTTCACGTACTCAGCCTGGAGTATTTTAGGCCCTGGAGTATTTAGACTGCATCAGAAAGTATTATATATAGGCAGAATAAATCCTGATGCCCCATAGCTGAGCAAAGCAAATCACTCTCACCAGAAAGAGTAAAGTCTATTATCATCAATAATTTATTGTATCTTTCATATTTTTACACACACACACGCATTTGATTCATTGTATAGGGTGGCCTAACTCTTCAAGATTTATACCACCCTATACAATTCAAGAGTGAAAGCACAATGGCCCAGTGGTTAGGGCAGCGGACTTGTGGTCGGAGGATCGCGGTTTCGATTCCCAAACCAGGCGTTATGTGTGTTTATTGAGCAAAAACACCTAAAGCTCCACGAAGCTCTGGCAGGCTCTTAATTCGGGAATTTCTAAGGAGAACAAAGAAGACTACTTTTGCACAGCATATTAACCCTTTAGCATTCAGATTTCTTTGTCAAATGTAATGCATATTTCGCCACATTATTTTGAGTTAATCCTACATTATCTTGTAGCTTCAAGATTCCAATGATGTGATTATATATTTTTGGAATAACATTGTGGGATAGGTGTGAGAGGCCAGTTTTAGCCAATGTGAACACAAAACAGTTGGATATGGCCAGTTTAAATGCTAAAGTGTAAACGTTACCTTCCATACAGTAGCAGTCACCAACCACCTAGTTCATCACAAGCCAGTAGCAGTTTTACACAATAGCAGTTAACAGCCACAAATTCCATTACATGACCTGAACAAGTAAGTGAACATGAGCCTCAATCATCAGCCAATGAAAACCAGTCATATCTAGAAAGAAAACCTTGTAACTCAGAACCAAGCACCCACATGATCTGGAGGATTTTTTTTTTTTTGTATTTCACTTCTATGAAACTATAAATAATATGAAACACAACACACATAAGACACCTGTGCTTGTCCCTCTGTCAAACTTTAGCCTTTCAATACCAGACATACAGCCATTAAGTTTCCCTCCCGAATACTTCTTAGTAGTGGGAACTTTTAAATTCCTTTCCTTCTCTGCCTTCTCTGTTCTTTTCTATCTTGCAAATTACATAGCAACCTCACAAGTGCCAGTGGCACAAAAATAGCACCTTATACAATCTGTAAAGTGATTGGCACCAGGAAGGGCATTAAGCCATAGAAACTATGCCGATACAACCCTGCAGCTTGCCATTTCCCTGGCAAACTGTCCTATCCATACCAGCATGGAAAGCAGACATTAAATGATGTTTGATGATGCATATGGAGACTCATATACATGTATACATATACACACAAATGTACATACACAAATACATAAACAAATGTATACACACACACACACTCATACAAATATGTATATATATACATTTAACCACACATATTTATACTCACATAGAATACATAGTACACAATTCATTAATACCTATATACAAAGCACAGAAATGTATACACATACATGATCATATCCACACACACATGTACATACACAAAACACATGCATGTACATGCATAAACACAAACACACACACACACACACACACACATGAAATTTAAAAAAAACAAATTTTTGCAAAAAGCAAAACAGATTTCCATCAATAAATTTCAAATAGCCAGAGATTTAACCAAGTTTACTGGCCATTAATTAATTCACAAGAAGTAATTGAAAAGTTGTCACATTTATAGGCCACTCCGCATAAATAAAGAAATTATTCCATAATATCCGTTATTGGAAGAAAAAGAAGGAAAAGTTGAAACAAAGTATTTACAAAATAATAATTAAACACTAAAAAGAAAAAAACAAAAGAAAACAATGGCCAACAACAACCACAAGGCAAGTCAAATTTAGGCTGGCCAATAGCAAAGAGAGAATCAGTGCCGAATCTGCTTGGTGTATTTTTGAATAGATTTGAAATTGTGAAAAATTTTAAATAAAATTCCCCAAAAAAGGAAACGTGAACTATATATATGTGCATATCTATATATGTTCTTGTTTTATTTATATATATATATATATATATATATATATATATTTATATATATATTTATATATATACACACATATATATTGAGAGAGAGAGAGAGAGAAAGAGCGAGATTGAAAAATTAAATTGCTAGACTTCTCATTTCTATTTATTTCAATTAAACAGAAAATCAATTATTCCAAATGTCAGATTTCAAAGATTTCTATTCCACCCGCCTTTACCTCTCCTGCCCAACCAACTATCACCACAATATGCGCCACCACCTCTTACCGCCACCACAAACTGCCACCTCCATTCTCTATTGCTTTTGTGTTAGGTTTTCGGTTTTATTTTTGTTTTTTTTTTTGTTATATTTGTTTGGAGGGTTTTTTCTTTTTCTTTTTCACCCTCACCTCACCACCACCACCATTCCTCATTTCTGTCTTTGCTAATAATTATTATTTTAATTCTGTACTTTTATATAACATGGGTTTGTACAATTGTTTGTTTCATTTGTTTGGAAGTTGTCTCGTAAAATTTTAATTACTTAGTATGAAATGCAAAAGACTATATGTAATATCACTAACACCACCATTGTTGCCATCAACACAGGCAGTTACCAACACAACCACAACCACAACCACCACCACCACCACCACCACCACCACTACCACAAATAATAAAGTAATTAGCAAACATGGTCACTTAAACTTGCTAGAAATAACTGCCAAATTTCTCACTAATCACATTCTAATTTTATAAAAAATAAAAGTAGGAAAGGACTTATCGGAAATATAGTACTAAATACTCTATAAACAACATAAAAAAAAAAGATTGTATAACATTTTTGGGAGTTTTTTTAATCTTTGGAAGGTGGTGCCCATGGCCCTTCAAAAGTCCTCCAAAAATGGTGGGAATAGGAAGGAATATATCTTCAAACTAGAGACCAGGCTCAAATGTTTGCAACAGAATGGACTTTACTGAAGGCACTGAAGGTGCCAGCTACTGGAATTAAACTAGGGGACAAATTAACCCTTTAGCATTTAAACTGGCCATATCCAGCCCATTATATTTTACTTGTTTTAAGTTCAAACTGGCCAGATCTGGTTTCTCACACCTACCCAAGAATGTCATTCTGAAAGTAAACATTCACATCATCAAAACCTTGACTCTATGACACAATGCACGATTAATTCAAAATAATGAATAAATAAGCATTACATTCGACAGAGTAATTTGAATGTTAAAGGGTTCAATCTACCACCCAAGTAAGCCATAACAGAATTTGAACACAGAATGTAGAGAGCCAGAAGAAATACTGCCAGGTGTCTGGTTCAACGTTCTTACAGTTCCACCAGTTCACCATCATGGAGTGTCATGGTCAACATTGCATTTAGGAAATGTTGACCGCAGCAGAATTTGAACTCAGAATTCAGGGAGTCAAAACAAATAATGTGAGGCATTCTCTCCTATGCTCAAATGACTCAGCCAATTCACTTTTAGTCTGTTCAATGAAGGCTAAAACAACACACCAATACATAGTTATAACTACCATCACAGTTATCAGAAACATCACCACCACCACCACTAACTACTAACAAGCAGTGGAATATTCCTCAAACCACATCTTATTCGTTTAAGAATAGAGAGGCATGTCGAAATAATGTAGTCTCACATACACTGTGTCAGAAAAAATATAGAGATGTTGCTGGCTGGAATGTCTAACTGTTGATTAACTCAAACAACCTCAGTCATAAGAGGTCATATTGGGGACAAGATAATGAAGACCACAGTAATGATGTTATGGATGACAGAAATAAGGGATATAACATGGGAATCAAATAGATGATGGAAATGGACAATAAGAGAACATTTGGCTGCAGTGAAAGGAAGACAAGTGTGGCAAAGATAATGTGGAGGAATGGAAGATAGCAGAGAGATGCAGTTAGTATGCAGGAAGGTGGATATAATATAGCAGATGAAGGAGTTGTTGAGAGGAGCAGGGTTAAAGCATGAGAGAAGATTGAAAGACTGAGAAGGGCAGTAAAGGTGGAAACAAAGAGAGCATCATCATCAGCAGCAGCATCGTTTAACGTCCGCTTTCCATGCTAGCATGGGCTGGACGATTTGACTGAGGACTGGTGGACCAGATGGCTACACCAGGCTCCAATCTGATTTGGCAGAGTTTCTACAGCTGGATGCCTTTCCTAACGCCAACCACTCAGAGAGTGTAGTGGGGGCTTTTACGTGCCACCGGCACGAGGGCCAGTCAGGCGGAACTGGCGATGGCCACGCTCAAAATGGTGTGTTTTGCGTGTCATCTGCACAGGAGCCAGCCCATCGGCACTGGCAACGATCTCGCTCGAATGTCTTTTCACGTGCCATGGAGGTGACGTTGGTAACAATCAATGGCCACACTGGAAATGATGTATTTTACATGTCATCTGCCAGCCCATCGGCTCTGGCAACGATCTTGCTCGAATGTCTTTTCACAGAGATGATAAAGAGACAAAATGAAGCAATTAAAGAAAATTATTATAAACTGGATAAAAGAGGAATCAGTTCGGTGTGCAAGTGACAGGATTGAGCTGGTACAGAGATGTGATGCAGATGAAGGTGACAAGTGAACAAAGAAGAGTCAGGTGGAAGAAGAAAAACGGTGAAAGAGAAAGACTGAAAAAGTACAAGAAGCAGTGGAAACTATGCTCAATAAGCTGAACCTCACAAATGAGATGCAAATGACTGCAACAGGTGGTGAACTCCTAGACCAAAAAAAGATCCATCTAACCCATGCAAGCATAGGAAAAAAAGAAGCCAATGTAGAAATGATGATGATCATGATGACATAAAGAACAACAGCAAAATGCTTTCCAATAAACTGTATTTAATAAAATGTACTTTCTCTTTCTCTAGAACCATATTTTTGTAATATATATTGAATGAAATAGACATGAAATTTATAATGAGGTGTGTGCATGTGCATGTGTATCTGTGTCTGTGTATCTATGTTCAGGTATGTGTAATTAAAGAGAGAAATTATTCTATTAAATTAATTTCAGATTCAACAGCTTGACTAACTACTAAGAAAAACAAGTGGATCTGTTATAGGTTTGTAAGAGGGCTTTTATTGCTATTCTTTTATTAGTAGTAGTGGAAGTAGTAGTATTGCGTGTCATGACCTGCGTAACCCTGGCAATCATCATCAGCACTATCATCATCGTCATTGTGATCATCATCATTGATAAGGTAAGCTATATAGGCTTTTGAACTATGGAAGTAAAAAGCTTTCATAACGAAAAAGAATAGACCTTTGCCATATATCAAAGTCAGCTATAATTCCGAATTACAATCATTAAAAGAATTCAGCCATTTAATAATTAAAATATTCCGACAAAGAACATTTGGGGGAAAAAATAATAAATAAATGAATAAAATGTTCAAATGTTCATTAATTTAAAAGTGTCAACATAACTAAATCAAAATTAAAAATCTAATTTTCATTAGTTAACAAAAAGGAAAATTAAGCAACAGAAAAAAAAAAGACAAAAATAATAAATAAATAAAATCCAATATCAACAATGAGAAACAAGCAAGCAAAAGTCAAATACATAGCTATAGATTAGTCTTGCGCAAGCAGCTCTGTTGCTAGAAAGTTCTTCACTATATTCAATATTTAAATCAGCTTCTAAATTGATCACAAGATAATGACAGGAATGACTATATATATATATATATATATATATATATATATATATATATATAT
>NC_068986.1:26929403-26936903 GCF_001194135.2 Octopus bimaculoides | reverse complement strand
AGGGGGAACAAACACAAACACACACACACGATGGGTTTCCACACAGCTTCCTTCTACTAAATTTATTCAGAAGGCATCAGTTGTTTGGAGATATAGTAGAAGACACTTGCCCAAAGTATCACACAACAGGACTGAACCTGAAACCACATGGTTGCAAATTGAATATTTTAACCACGCAGCTATGCCAGTGCCTATCTATTTCTTTTGCAGCCACCTCTAACTTTCAGTTTTCAAAATAATTTTGCACCTGTGTCCTACAGTACAAGACATTTTAAGCACAGTCACCCCTCCTCATCACTCCAGCAATGTTGACACCCCTATAAGTCAAACCACCTGCCAGATTGTTACACCTGTATAAGTCAAACTGCCTACCACATTACTTCATTCCTTTGTGCCAGACACCACAAAGAAACAAATTTTAAAAATCCAGGTTCTATACAAATACCTGCCTTCCTGTCACAATTTGTTGCAGTTTGAAAGCATAAGTCACACTAGGAAGGACACTCCCACCCACTTAGCTCTCTCTCTCTCTCTCTCTCAGCAATAAAAGACAAAGGGGGAATAATATGGGTGATAAATTTTTCAGAGCAGGAACAAAACTTCAATGATTATGAAAATATTGGCATTGAAATGCGAACAAACTGATTTAACCTGCAACATTCTTCAACATCAAGATGAATTTCAAGTTAGGAACTGATTTAAATCCTTTCCTTACACACAACACACACACATCAAGTGTGCGCATGCGTAAACCACACATGCAGGCATCACACACATCACACATGCACTATACAGACACACACATACGCAAATGCACACATGCACAGAGACACACACATCAAATTCTCAGTGTTCAAATCCATCTTGAGCTCTAGGTTACTGAATAAAATCCGTCCTAACTGCATAAAAGTATTACTTTATTAATTGATTGATTGGTGGTATGATGGCTTCAACCAGTGGTGGTTCAACCAGTGATAAATTATAAAATGTAGATGAATCTGCTTTAGGCTTCCAGTGTAGACCCACAAATCAAATAACTACAGACACTTTGAGCCAAAAGAGGAACCTCTATGCAGTTACTCAAGCAAATCTCTCTTTAAGTTACATCCAACCATCTTCAAAAACAAACAACACATTGGACATGGTCTATGTACACCAAGCTGAATAAAAAGACAAGGATGGTAATGACTAGAAATGCCATTATCCATAAAACTGCTCTTTCAGAGTATACTGCATATTTTGCATGAAGTGTAATGAACACCATGGAGGCGCAATGGCCCAGTGGTTAGGGCAGCGGACTCATGGTCATAGGATTGTGGTTTCTATTCCCAGACTGGGCGTTGTGAGTGTTTATTGAGCGAAAACATCTAAAGCTCCACGAGGCTCCGGCAGGGGATGGTGGCGAACCCTGCTGTACTCTTTCACCACAACTTTCTCTCACTCTTACTTCCTGTTTCTGTTGTGCCTGGAATTCAAAAGGCCAGCCTTGTCACACTGTGTCACGCTGAATATCCCCGAGAACTACGTTAAGAGTACACGTGTCTGTGGAGTGCTCAGCCACTTGCACGTTAATTTAATGAGCAGGCTGTTCCATTGATCAGATCAACTGGAAGCCTCGTCGTCATGAGCGACGGAGTGCCAACAAAAAATGAACACCTCAGTTTTATCATCCAGATAAATAGTCTGCAATACATGACCATTCCATCCAGGATGTGGTAAATTCTACGTCCTCCACATAGCTACACAAATTCTTAGAAACTACAAAAAAAAGCTTCTAATTTCTTATTCATGCATAAAGTAGCCCAAAGTAATATACATACAAGAGTAGAAATGAATTGAGACTACACTAAATTCCTATATAAAAAAAAATGGATTGAAAATACTTCTTTTTAATTTTGGCACAAGGCCAGCAGTTTCGAGGGGAGGAACAAGTTAATTACATCACCCCAGTATTTGGCTAGAACTTAACTTTATTTTATCAACCTCAGATGGATGAAAGGTAAAGTCAACCTCAGTGGCATTTGAACGCAGAACAGGAAATGAGAAGAAATGCCACCAAGTATTCTGTTTGACATGCTAATGATACTGCCAGCTTGCTGCCTTTCGAAAGACAAAGCTGACATCAGTGAGATTTGAGCTCAGAGCGCAGCGAGTCAGAACAAATGATGTATGACATTCTATCTAACAATCTAATAATACTACCAATTTGTCATTTATACATAATAGCCATTGTTTGTTTCAATCAACATTGGTCATCATGACAATGCCGACTGCCATAATGAGATGGCAATCTCTATCAGCCTCCTTTTTATTAGTTAGGTTTGTTAAATCAGACTAAGTGAGGTAATGTTCATAGTTATTTTTTAAACCCCAAAGCCCTTGAGAAATGGGTTAGCAAGACTGATGTGATTATTGATCAACATGTCAGCATTTCCAAGAAAAACAGAGGCAGTGAGAGAATACAAAGCACTGCATCTCTGGGAAAGGATTTAGCATAGGATCTAGGTATTAGTATCTTTTACGAGTGTGGCCATGCTGGGGCACTGCCTTGAAGAATTTTTAGTGGAATGAATTGACCCCACACGTTTTCCTTTTTTTTTTTTCTGGACTGGTACTTATCTTAGCAGCCTCTTTTGCTGAACTGCTAAGTTACAAGGATGTAAACATATCAACATCAGTTGTCAAGTGGTGGTTAAGGACAAACACACACACGACAGGCTTCTTTCAGTTTCTGAAAGGTTCTGATCAACCTTAGATTATAATAGAAAACACTTGCCCAAGGTGCGACACAGTGGGACTGAACCCAGAACCATGTGGTTGGGAAGCAAACTTCTTACCACACAGCCATGCCTACTTACAATATCTTTTTTAATTTTGTTAAAGTGAGAGGGCACCTTAGATATTATCATTGGTTTGTATCTGTTGGCTGTACTCTAAACTATTAGGCTTCAGACACCATTATCTTGGAGAAAAAAAAAAATTATAAAATTTCAAATAAATTTGCAGAATAATCTATCCTTAATCTTACATGTTCTAAGAGACCATTTGGAGAAGAATTATCAAAATGATAAAAAAAAAACAGAGGATAAGATTGTTGCCCATTCATCTACATTAGCTACAGTGTTGTGATTTATGGATCTTTTTACATGTGGTGGTTTTGTTCATCTTTAGCTTTCACAATACAATAAATCAATACCACATTCTTTATGCAATGTTCAAAGCCATTTCTTTAATTCTTCTTCAATAAAACCTTTGAAGTCATACACCATGTTAAGATCATCAGACTTGATGATGATGATGATGATGATGATGAGTTTTTTATATTTTTTTTTAAATCAATAAACATGACAACAAGAGAAAGAACTTTATAATTGAAAGTAGCCTCTACTAAATACAGATATTTGCTTTTTGGTTTATTGAGCAATTTCGGTTGATTGTAAATTAAAAAGCTAAATGTACATATTGGCAAGATACAGCCATATTCATAACAGTGCCATACTTGCAAGGCTTAGCCAGTTTTATAATGAGATCAGACAGGCCAGGAAAGGACCAGCCTCATGATAAAGAAAAGAAAAATTGTGCAAGATTATATGATGACAGGAATCGACTACAACTTATCAATAACTGAAGGTATCTTTCAATTTCTTCTTTAGCCTTCCCTTTATTGTGTATGATCAGTAACATATTTATGAGATTTGTTCACAGCCTTCTTATCTCCTTTGTCTACATCACAATCATAGTTGTCCTTTGTGTAGATGACAGTTAATACCTGCAATCACTAAAGTCTTGTCAGCTTATGCAACCCAAGATTATCTTACATATTATCAATTATTTGTGTCAGACAACAACTGTAACAGCTGGTAGGAAACCACAATATCCAATTTCTTTACAGATAACTTTACTGTTGAAACTGCTAAATAAAATTAGTTTTCTGAAAGAAGGGAATGTTGAAAATTGGATTTCATTTTAGATAATAAGCTCAAAACTAGAAGGCAAGATAAGCTCAAAACTAGCAGGCAAAATAAGCTCAAAATTAGAAGGCAAGATTTAAAATGGGACAACTTAAGTCAAAAACAGCAACCTCTCCAAATCATCAAACTTTCTAGTAAAAGATACAAATCTTTCTTCATACAAATCCAGATCAATTTCAGACTGATATTAGGACTTCTGTTTAAAGTCCATATACACATTTGATATACAAGACTGTCGTCAGTAGATAGCAAACTAAATGAAAACAATCAAGCCAATATAATATATACCAGATTTAAAAACTAAAAGACTTGCTTAAGAATATAATGCACAATAATCAGGCTGTTGCTGCTTATCTTTAGGTCAGCCTTGGAATACACTGACCCACAATCAAAAGTGTTCCAGCATCTTTCAGACACTGCATCATTAAGACTACAATGTGTCCCTCTTTTTCTAAGATGACTGAATGAAATTCAAGAGAAATCAAACTGCTGTTTCTAGTAGGTCAGCAGCTATACAGAAGTTCACACAGTGGGTCTATCTATGTAGTGTTAAAATTAAAGGTACTACCATTCATATGGTCTGCTGTTTCTTGCAAGCATTCACTTCGCTAATCAAAAATCCTTGCAGCCCAAATATGTGTGTGTGTGTGTGTGTGTGTGTGTGTGTGCGTGTGTGCGTGCGCACGTGCATACATGTGTACATGTGCTCACGTACACAATCAGACTGGAACCTAGTGCAGCTCTTCTGCATGGCAGCTGTGGTCAAATGCCTAACCCATGCTGGCATGGAAAACAGATGTTAAAGAATGATGATAATGTGTGTGTATGTGTGTGTGTGCACGCATGCACACACACACACACACACACACACACACACACACGCACAATCAGGATTCAGATAGTAATTTCGAGTTATCATATTATCATATTTATTTAAATCTACATTCTCAGCAACAGCTACTTCAGTTATCACAACACTGAAGAATTACCAAAATTTCACTCATTTGACAGACAGATCTCATTTATCTACACTTTCAGACATTCAGAAAGAAAAGCTATATCTAAGTAATCAAGCCAGATGCATTGGTGTAGATAGATAGATAGACAGTGCCAAATGACACCAAAACATATCTGATGCAGGCGACTGAGTCATAATGCATATGCTATGGTAATTTATTGGCTACATGTTCATGATTTAAGTCTGTGCAAAACACCATTATCATCAGCAAAGTTAAGCTAATAATGAATTAGATTTTAAAATAAATGAGCAGCTTCAATTGCAATTAACAATTGAAATCTATTCATTCAACAGGTGCACATAAGCTAAGCAGAATTTAATTAGTGGAAAACAGACGCAAATGTTTCTATCAAAGTGGCTTTAATAGGCCAATCATGACAAATTTTCTGAAAAATTCACTTAAAAATGCATAAATGATTTACGCACACAAGCAAATAAATAAAACACTAAGTTTACAATTGTTTCCCTGCATTGTTGTGTTCTGTTTAAGGAGTTTAGGTCAGTTTAAATGTCTAGTTGAACAGGTATTGACTTTCTAAGCAAAGACAGAGAAAAACTATATTACACAAATTAGTTTATTACCATCTAAACAAAGTTTGTTATCTGGTTCACGACAAGTGACCTACACAAGTGATCAGTTAATTGGTAAGACTAGCAATCAATGCCAAACTATAAATACAAATCGACTCTCTCGTCAACTTCCACTGGTTGAAGCCGTTGAGAGCAGATCTATGGCTATTCATTAGCTGCACTACCCAAGAGATAAATCAATAACATACACTTCAGCAAATGGCTATTGCATGAATGGAGAATTTTATTGCTTGAGTCAGAAATAATTCTGAAATCGGACAGTTTCTGAATAAAAATCCATTTCGTAGAGAACAGCTTGGCACTGATTGAGTGAGTGGGGGGAGAGGTAAATTTCCTGTGAAAATTCTAATTTCAATTAGAGAGGAAGGCTGTTAATCACTGCCATCATATAGAACAGTTTCTGCCATCAGATTTGAAATGGCATATTTCTGCAAGAAATTACATGGAATTGTTTTTTGAATTTTCTTTTTCTCTACTTTTTGTTATTTGTTTGACTTCAGTGAGTTTCTATCATTATATTCTTGTGGTAATAATAAAGTAAGGAGTACTATTATTATTATTATTATTATTATTATTAAGGCACTGAGGCAGCAGAATTGTTAGCATGTTGGACAAAATAATGGAATTTCTTCTGGCTCTTTGCATTCTAAGTTCAAATCCCACTCAGGTCAACTTTGCCTTTGATTGTGGGGGGAGGGGGAGGATAAAATAGGGTACCATTTAAATACCAACATCAATGTATTCAAATGATGCCATCTGGGCTACATACCAAAGTTTGAAACATCTTTATTTGAAGCCAGCAAGCTAGCAGAATCATCGGCATATCAGACAAAATGCTGGACAGCATTTCTTCCAGCTCTTTACTTTCTAAATTTCAAATCTTCCTGAGGCCAACTTTTTACCCTCCATCCTTTCAGGGTTGATGAAATAAAGTACCAGTCAAGTAATGGGGGGGTGATGTAATTGACTACACCCTTCCAATAAAACTGCTGACCATTAACCAATTATTATTAAGACTGCAAGTAAGGCAGCGAACTGGCAGAATAGTTACATAGTTACAAGGCCAGGCGAAATGCTTAGTGTTATTTGTAGCTATGTTCTGAGTTCAAATTCCACTGAGGTCGACTTTACTTTCCATCCTTTCGGGGTCAATAAATCAAGTACCAGTTGAGTACTGAGGTCAATGTAATCGACTATCCCCCTTCCCCAAATTTTAGGTCTTGTGCCTATGGTAGAAAGGATTATTAAGACTGCAAACTAGCAGAACCATTACAGCACTTTGTGACATTAGTTAGTTATTTACATTCTAATTCAAATCTTGCCATTCATCCTTTTGGTGATTGATAACAAAGTACCAATAAAGTACTAGTTTGAACAAATAATAATGTCACTATGACAGCTGGTTTGTCTACTAAATTTTACAAACAGCATAGTGCAAAACTGAAGCAGTTCTTCAAAACATTCCTAGAGTGTGATTTGTCAGTTTCCAGCAATATGTCTTCTTCTCAGAAACCATGTTCTGAATTTGTATTTTGTCCAAGATGATGTATTTATATTGATGTCCATTTTTTTCTCCTTCAAATATGCCTTTCTTCTTTGATGTGTTGATAATAAAATGTCATACAAAAAGAATATCACTTAACCTATAATAACAACAAGCCCAAACAAGCATAAATACTCCAGATAAAAAATAAAAAAAATGCGCTGAATGTTTCAAGCAATTAATAGGCAAACATCTAATAAACTATCAGGATCAAATAGGTATGGTTGTAGTTAAGAATCTCACTTTGCAACCACATGGTTTCAGGTTCAGTCCCACTGCATGGTACCTTGGACAAGCGTCTTCTATTATAACCCCAAACCAACCAACGCTTTGTGAGTGAAAATTCAGTACATAGAAACTGTGTGAAGGCCTATCGT
>NC_068986.1:26921272-26923310 GCF_001194135.2 Octopus bimaculoides | reverse complement strand
AATGAAATAACAGATTATCTATCAATCTATAAGTTTGTCTGACAAAGGTTTGAGATTGTCGAACACTAGAGTAATGGCTGCATGGTCTCAAGTTCTAATCTCTGATCTGGAGCCAATATATATAGTGTGCTACTAGCAAGGTATGTTACTCTGCTTGCTCCAGTTCACCTGAATGACAAAACTTCCTTTTCCACTTCATGGCTGAGTGGTTAGTGATGGGAAGAGCATCCAGTTGTAAAACCAGTTTTCTAACAAAAAGAATGAAACATTGCATATGAAATTCAATGGAGAAACTGTTCTGCAGTCTTGTAAGAAACAGCAGCTAGATTTTTCTCAAATCACTTCCTACTATCTTAACAAAAGGAAACACATTGGGTGTTTTGTTCTTATAACACTATGCTGAAAAAAAAAGAGGGGATGATTGGGGC
The DNA here is from genome assembly GCF_001194135.2 of Octopus bimaculoides. Taxonomy (NCBI): domain Eukaryota; kingdom Metazoa; phylum Mollusca; class Cephalopoda; order Octopoda; family Octopodidae; genus Octopus; species Octopus bimaculoides. Next base: position 26,922,882 of record NC_068986.1, on the reverse strand, counting down.
TCAACAACAACCTATCTCATTTAAAGCTATAAAGTTGCATGAAGATTATTATGGCATACTCGTATGTGACACAGATTGGTCAGCTTCCTTAACAAGCAACACCAGCTTGATTGTCATTTGAACCATTCAGCTGACCAATCACTGTGACGGTCAATCATATTCAGCACTCTAAAGAATGATAAGGTTTGCTCTACATGAAAGCGAAGTCCATGAATTTCAAACCTTTAGATGTCTTTAGTAGAAAGGAACCCCCAGATGAATAATACAATTAAGTATTTTCTTTGTGGTATCTGCATACAGTAGCCATGACTGTGTGGTTAAGAAGCACATTTTGCAACCATGTGGTTTTGGTTTCAGTCCCACTGCACAGCACCTGAGGGAAGTATCTTTAACTTTTACAGCCTCAAACTGACAAATGCCTTGAGTGAATTTGGTAGACAGAAACTGTGTGGAAGCCTGTCATAAATATGTGTGTGTATTTGTTTCCAACCCCTGCTTGACAGCCAGTGTTGGTTTGGTTATATCCCCGTAATGCTGCAGTTCAGTGACTGAAACAAAATAAAAGACGAACTCCACCAAACACACACATACACACACACAAAGATTACCCATGGGGTAAGAGCAAACACTACTCACCCAAGCTAATGCATGTACCTCTGACACTGCAATGTTATAATATCTAACAGAAGCAGTAGAATACACTTCAAAATGAAACCAGAAACTAGAAACTAGATGCAATTCACCCAGGATGCAGCACAGAGTAGGCTATACTCTGCTTAACAAAGAACCTAACACAGCCACTATATTTACTGCAAATATCTGAACAAGGAACATGCCAATACATTTAAATAATAAAGAACAGCTATTTAAAAGTGTTGGCATCTTCCATCTTGTGGACAGATTAATATTTGAAGACGTTAACACTACCAAAAGTCAATTGAAATTCAAAGACGCAGCAAAACCAATAGCTTTTTCTACTAAATTGCTCTTTTCACTTCACTTCTTACCATGAAATACTAAAAGGCCGTTTGCTATAGCTGTCTTTATCTGATCCAATGGTTGGTAACTCAAACACTTTGCCAATATTAATGACATTCATAAAATTGTTTTGCAGTTCTAAATGGGTAAAGAGCAGGAAAAGAGAGTACATGTGTGTGTTTGTGCGTGTGTGTGTGTGTGTTTGTGTGTGTGTGTGGCGCATATACACCAGAATAGATACTTATAAGAAACATAAAAAAAAAAGAAACATAAACAAAACAGTTTGGACTGGTTTTAATATACTGTATCATAAAACAACATGTCCAAAGCCATTAAAAGTAACATTTAAAAAAATATGTATATAGAAAATGGTGTGGGGAGGATTTAAGGTGTGAAGTTTCAGCGCAGCAGTTTGTAGCAACAGGAGTGGTACACTTGAAACTAGTCACTGCGCATACCAACCACATGGTTCCAGGTTCAGTCCCACTGCGTAGCAGCTTGGGCAAGTGTCTTCTACTATAGCCTTGGGCCGACCAAAGCCTTAAGCCGACCAAAGCCTTGTGAGTGGATTTGGTAGACGGAAACTGAAAGAAGCGTGTCGTATATATATATATATATATATATATATATAT
>NC_068986.1:26920535-26921136 GCF_001194135.2 Octopus bimaculoides | reverse complement strand
GATGGCAACACCAGGCTCAAGTCTAATTTGGCAGAGTTTCTACAGCTGGATGCCCTTCCTAACGCCAACCACTCAGAGAGTGTAGTGGGTGCTTTTACGTGTCACCCGCACGAAAACGGCCACGCTCATCTATAAGTTTGTCTGACAAAGGTTTGAGATTGTCGAACACTAGAGTAATGGCTGCATGGTCTCAAGTTCTAATCTCTGATCTGGAGCCAATATATATAGTGTGCTACTAGCAAGGTATGTTACTCTGCTTGCTCCAGTTCACCTGAATGACAAAACTTCCTTTTCCACTTCATGGGTGAGTGGTTAGTGATGGGAAGAGCATCCAGTTGTGTGTGTGTGTTTGTGAGTCTGTGTTTGTCCCTCCAATATCGCTTGACAACCGATGCTGGTGTGTTTACGTCTCCATAACTTAGCAGTTTGGCAAAAGAGATCGAGAGAATAAGTAGAGTAGTAGGCTTCCAAAGAATAAGTCCTGGGGTCAATTTGCTCGACTATAAAGGAGGTGCTCCAGCATGGCTGCAGTCAAATGACTGAAACAAGTAAAAGAGTGGATATATATATATATATATATATATATATATATATATATATA
>NC_068986.1:26916005-26920258 GCF_001194135.2 Octopus bimaculoides | reverse complement strand
TATATGCATGTTATGTCTGGGGAGAGTCATATTGTCTTAATGCCTTATTATCTAACACACTCACCGGTTCGATTTCCACTCATATTTTTTCTTCCATATAAAAAGAAATAAAAAATATACAAAAAAATGAATGGAAATCGAACCAGTGAGTGTGTTAGATAATAAGGCATTAAGACAATATGACTCTCCCCAGACACAACATAATTTGCTTCAACACACAAGTTCACAGAAGAAATCTTGCAAACCGGATACAAAAACAAAGTGTGTGTATATATATATATATATATATTTCTGAGCATGCCATCACAGCATGTCCGATGCACATGTCAGCTTGCAATGATGTTGTGCTCTGCATGTTGACTTCATCAAACACAGAAGTAAACATCCTTGCCACAGTCATCTAATACTGAGAGAACAGCAAAGAACCTTAAAATAACAAAAGCCTTACTGTTAGAATAAACACCACAAATCAAAACTGTTTTGCTGACATTGACTACATTGAGACTACGAAAACAATATGGATACCATCAGATGCAAAAAAGGCATCAACCGTAATTCTGACAACTGTTGACAGTTGATGTTTTCACCAAGAATATATCATCATCATCATCATCATCATCATCATTTAAATGTCCACTCTTTCATGCTTGCATGGGTTGGACAGAATCTGTTAAGGTAAATTTTCTATGGCCAGATGCCCTTCTTGTTGTCAACCTTCACTTGCTTCAAAGAACAGTAATATTTCCCCCATGCTTTCATGAGAGGTTGGAAATAAAAGACATCTGTTGTATGATGGTGATAGATATTTATAACTATTGAGCAATTTCAAGGCAAAGCAACACACCCATGCACATGCACACACACACACACACATTTATACACAATGGGCTTCTTTTTTAGTTTCTGTCAACCAAATCCAATCACAAGGCCTTAGTCAGCCCAGCACTGTGGTAGGAGATACCTGCCCATCTGGTTGGTAAGCAAGATTAACAACACAGCCACATCTGCATGCATCTACACACACAAATTCACCACACTGAGGAGGAGGAGGACGACGATGACGACAATGACGACGCTAACTGGGTACGTTTTAATGTGCAAATCATTACTTGATTAAATAAAACTGATAATTATTTTCTAATAAGGTAAATCAAACTCAAATCATTTTTAAAGTTATTTCATTCTTAGCTGTCTCCCCCCCACCACCACCACCATTTAATAATGACAAAAAACATCCCTTTTACATGATCTGGGAATTGGGAAAGTAAAGACTGTTGTGAATGTGTGTGTGTGTAAATAAGCATTATCATCATATAAGCAAAGTTGCTCATTTCCAATCTTCTCTGAAAGGCATGTCTAGTTTAGGGAAAATATTACTTTGTTTGGAAACAGGTGAGTGTTGGCAACAAGAAGGGCATCTGGCTATAGAAAATCTGCCTCAACAAATTTGGTCTGACTCATGCAAGCCATGGTAAAGTGGACATCAAATGATGATGATGATGATGATGTAACACAAAGCCATGTAGAGAACTCCTTGATCATATGAATGATGTCACTAATTAGGTTTAAGATATCTTAACTCATTAACTGTCATAATAATCTCAGTGATTTGAATACAATGTATTTTGGACCAGATAACAATAATAAGATCAAATATACCAGGAAAAAGTTCATAAAAACAATAGTAATGTTTCTAGAGATTAATAAATTTAGCTTTGAGTAGGTTCTCTTTCCATTTAGCACTAAAGATTTTGTGCCACGCTTGTTTATCTGTTATGATTGCATCTAGTTAAAAGCACTTCATTCTAATTCCCCATGCTTAAGTGAAAGCTTCTTTACACAACATCCCACATGAACAATAAAAGATATATCAAGATAGACAATCATCATCATTTAGCATCCGTTTTTCCACATTGGTATGGATTAGACAGTTTGACTGGAACTGGTAAGCCAAAGAGGTGCAGCAGGTTCCAGTCTGCTTTAGCTTGGTTTCTGTCCCAGGTGCCCTTAACGTGTCACTGGCACAGGTGCCCTTTACGTGTCACCGGCACAGGTGCCCTTTAACATGTCACCGGCACAGGTGCCCCTTTACCTGTCACCGGCACAGGTGCCCTTTACCTGTCACTGGCACAGGTGCTCTTAACGTGTCACCGGCACAGGTGCCCCTTTACATGTCACCGGCACAGGTGCCCTTTACATGTCACCAGCACAGGTGCCCTTTACGTGTCGCTAGCACAGGTGCCCTTTACATGTCACCAGCACAGGCACCCTTTATGTGTCACCGGTACAGGTGCCCCTTTACGTGTCACTGACACAGGTGCCCCTTTACGTGTCACCGGCAGAAGTGCCCTTTATGTGTCACCGGCACGGGTGCCCTTTACGTGTCACCGGCACGGGTGCCCTTTATATGTCACCAGCATAGCTGCCTTTTAAAGCAAACAAAATGACAAAGTAACAACTATTTTATGCATTATAAACACACCTACCATTAAATGCCAATAACCATAATATGTTAAACATATAAACACAATACTAGTTTCTTTTAACTTATACATTTTATTGTATTAAGTCTTAGGACTTGTAGGGCTAGTTACCCACTTCCCATGGTGTATAAGTAACATTCCCTCTGAACAGGACACCAGTTCAATGCAGGATTGTTGATTTACAGCAGAGAGGACAGGAGCTATGTGGAATAAAGTGTTTTGCACAAAGAACACAAAGCACTGCCCAGTCTTGGAATTGAAATTTCAGTCATACGATTGTAAGTGCAACACGCTAAAGACTACGCCATGTGCCTTTTGCAGTCTTGTAGCATAAATTCAACTTTCTGGGACAAAGTAAAACAACTTCAAACAAATTTCAGTACCAATTAGTTTGTGGTGATTATTTTAATTAACACTGGACACCATAATGGAATTAAGTACACTGTCAACAAATCTATTTTGCTTTGCCTCAAGAAAACCCAAGCAAGAAACCTGTTTATGAATAAATGTAACATCATAGTCATTACATACCAAACAACAATTTTGGTGACAGGTTACAAGTGCAATAGAAACACGCAATTATATATATACAACAATTATGTTTCAAAACTAGGCTTTCATACATTTAATTATTTGCTATAAGGAGGTGATGACAAAACAGGATGATGTGAAGTTATGTTTGTGTTGTAACAAATATCAGAAAATGTAGCAAAGCAGGTGCAATGGATAGCATATTTCCTGGAGAAGTGAGAGAATGAGAGACAAGATTAATGAACAGTAAAAAATTTGAAAGCTATCAGAAAGGAATAGTAAGTCTGAACAAATAGTGGAAGGTTGATGATAGGTCATCATTTTTCAATGGCTGTTGATGGAAGCGTGCGTAGATATTGCTTTCTATGTGTAAAAATCCAATCACAGAAAATTACAGCCTCAACAACATTGATGTTCTTACATAATTAGTGGAAAATTGCTACATTTGATTTTTGAGAGATAAATAGTCTAGCAGCAGTTAGAAACAGAGTACTGCAGTAAAACATGATGGGAAAACAGTTGCTCATGATATGTAAAATGAAATCTAAGGAATAAATTTAGCATTAAAAAATAAAATATAAGATAAATTTTCCTGACTTTTAAAGAAAAAAATTTTTTAAATGTAAAAATTTTTTTAAAACTTGTAAATTAATAAGATGAAGCTGATATGATAGAATCCAGAAGTTCCTTAAAGGAGTTGATTATTAGAGTAAGATTATAAAACAAGAGGTGTTGTTGATGTGTGTAACTTAGAATTTAATTCTTCTAGCAGGAAATTAATGGAATCTGAACAAATAAATAGGATTTAATAAATCAATTAATTTCAGTTTAAATTTAACAGGAGACCTGCTGTATGGTGAACTGGTCCCTGGAAAGAAAACACCACAATGACAGGCACGTAAAATACACCATTTTGAGCGTGGCCGTTGCCAGTACCGCCTGACTGGCCCTCGTGCCGGTGGCACGTAAAAGCACCCACTACACTCTCTGAGTGGTTGGCGTTAGGAAGAGCATCCAGCTGTAGAAACTCTGCCAGATCAGATTGGAGCCTGGTGTAGCCATCTGGTTTCACCAGTCCTCAGTCAAATCGTCCAACCCATGCCAGCATGGAAAGCGGATGTTAAACAATGATGATGATGACTAAGGCTATATATAACCAAACATACATTACATCTTCAATAGGCAGAGAAATGTGTTAAAGATAATACTGCATGGCTAAAATATTAACATTATTGTCAC
>NC_068986.1:26914327-26915777 GCF_001194135.2 Octopus bimaculoides | reverse complement strand
GGGCCGATACATTTCCACAGAATATTGGAAATGAATAGCACTGCTTGTATGACAGTGACACTCATTTACAACCATCACAAACACACACACACACACACACACACACACAATAGGCTATTTTTAAGTTTCCATCTACTAAATCCACACACATGGCATTGGTCAGCCCAGGAATATAGTAGAGGTGCCACACAGTGAGGCTGAACACCAAACCATAAGATTAGGAAGCAAACACCTTAACCTGGCTTCCACAATGTGTAAGTTATTGATATTATAACACTCCCTCTTGAATGGGACATCAATCAATCATAGGTTAACTTCCCAGCTATTATGAAACTCACAGTTGAGTAAAATAAAATGATTTTTTTTTTTTGCTCAAAAACACAATGCACCAACCAGTTCTGGAATTGAAACCATGATCTAACAATCCTGAGAGCAATAGCCTAACCACTAGGCCATGGAAATAGGAATGACATATTTTACAGACTTGGTCACACTTACAAAGACAATGAGGATAATAATTTATGAATACCATTTTGTAGTCCTCACTATGCAAAATCCAGAGACAGGAAAACAGGGGGGGGGGTATTAGAAGCAGCAAATATTCTCGGTCCACAATCAGGACTTTTGCAACTTAAACTTGCTAAAAATATATACTGTAAAAACTTGGGTCTTCTTCTATATACATAAAGCAAGAAATACATAGGGAACGCCACTATCTAATAAAGTAACACTCTTTATCAGGAATGTGACTATCCAAGAAAATTGCAGCTAATGTAGACTACAAAAAGCATACATCACTCAGACTGCAGAAAGATGATTCTAGGCATTATAAACATCAATTTGAGACAGGAAAGAACAACAGGCCTATTGACGTGAGTTGAACTATGAACCTTTTGATTGATGGCCAACCTTGTTACCAATAAACTACATAAGGTTTGACAAACTCTATTTCTTAAATTAGGAATATAATATAAATATATTTCTCCAGCTATTTTTAACTGTATTATTGTATTGCAACACGATAATGTCTAAATATCATTTTCATTCTATCTTAGTAGTCAGATCATGATTATCTTCAGATGTTGATGATAACGAGGAGAAGAAACAAGAAGGAGAGAGATAGTGATGGAAGATCACAAAGTAATTAAAATAAGACCAGGAACTCTGAGACACTAAATTCTAAAAATAAAATTTAAGAAAAAAAGAAACAAGCATTTTCATCTATAATAAAGAACTATAACATGACATATCTATTCGTGAACAATCTTAAAATTAAATCTTTCAAATATAAAATGATGTTCCTACATCCAAAATAATGTGCTATCTTTATCAGCCCCACTGTAATCTGACATCCATGAGAGATCAAACCAATGTGGGGAAACCCTATGCAGTTGCTCAAACTGCTAAAAATAGCAACCAAATTTTATTCGAAGGAAGGAAGGGAAGGGAG
>NC_068986.1:26903972-26914317 GCF_001194135.2 Octopus bimaculoides | reverse complement strand
GGAAGGAAGGAAGGGAAGGGAGGGAAGGAAGGAAGGGGTGATGTGGTTGCAGAAATTGTCTGACAGCCATGACTGGGTTCTCCTGCTTATGTGGCAAGGTGCAGAGTCATGTAGCCAGACCCTAGTCATGTAGGGTCTTCCAGTAGCCATCCTCTTCCCCCCAGGGCAGCACTACCTCCTTGATGTATGGTCCCATGTTGAGTTTGAGTCCATGTGGGAAGATGGTTGCCATCACTAGTGATCACTCCAAACACCATGATGTTGACTGGGTGTTTGATTTTTATCACTCTCGATGCATGTTTTGGGGATACAGCACACACACAAACACAATTATATTTTATGCACAAAACAGTGTCAATAAGAAGGACTTGCAGAGATTTTTAAATATGAGGAAACAATTTGCAAGGATGGCAAACTGTAAGACTGTAAACACATTCGCCATATGCTTTTGATGTGCAGAAAAAGGCATCTCTTGATAGACTTGCATACAGTTTCAGTCAACCAATTCCACTCACAATGCATTGGCTGGCCTGGGGATTCAGTAGAAGACATTTGTCCTAAGTACGCATGCAGGGAAATAAAACTGACCATATCCACACAGCCATGCCCATGCTAATATTTATTCTATTCATTTATTCCATTATCAGTTTCAACCAGAGGCTGTGGCCATGCTGGAACAATGCCATAAGAAGCGTTTTCCTATTACATCGACTCTAGTGTTCAACTGGTATGGAATTTATCAACCCTGAAAGGACAAAAGGCAAACTCGACCTCAGTGAAATTTCAACTCGGAACATAAAGAACTCGAAGAAATGCCACTAAACATTTTATTTTGACCAGTTAACAATCTTGCCAACGTGCCACCTTATTCATATGAGTATTGAATCAAAACTTAGTATCAAAATCTTCCGATACATCCAAAGTTAAATATCAATAATTAAAAGCAAATACATACATGTATAGATATATATAATGTACATTGACTTCGTTTGAAAGCCAAACTGGAGCCTATGGCAATTTTCTTAGAAACAATTTGTTACCACTCTTAGACCAGTGCATGCTTAGCATAGAATATAGATAATACAAGGTCATTACAGAGGAATGACTAATTTTTGCAGGTAGAGTAAAAAAGAAAAAGTTGGAAAAAGAAGCTCTTATGCCCCTTAGGATGTCTGTGCGTTGTACTTCATATGAACGCCTATAAAACTGAATACTGCATAATAATAATAATAATAATAATAAACAATTGAAAATTTGACAGAATAAAATGGAAAGATAAGTAAAAAAATATATCAAAGCTTCAGGCTTTCCCAATATTATCCAAGGATACTTTCAACAACTGTAAGAGAAAGGTAAAAGGAGAAACTTTTTTTTCTTTTGTTACAATAAAGTTTAGCTTTGTCTCCTATCAATCTATCTATCTATATATCTATCTATCTATATATCTATCTGCGTGTAAAGACGTATATACAAACATCTGTATACACACACATACATAAAAGAGCCTGGCTTCCAATAATCTTCACTATGGAAACAACTGTATTGTATGCAAATCTGTTTCAAATAGTTTAAAAGGTTTCTGAAGATATTATAAGGAAATATCAAAATCAAACCATCAGATAAATAAACCAAGATAGACTAGAAAATGGAGAGAGAAAGAGAGGGAGATTTCCTTTCAGATAACAAGTTTATTTACTATTAACAACGTTAACCTAATATAAACTGGTTTTGAAATTAGCTTAATTACAAAAACTTGCAACAATACAAATTGAAAAATGAACATGAGAAGAACAACAATGGTTCTCAGAAAAAAAAGTTGGAATAACAAGATGGAAGAAACATACAAATAAAGAGAACTCCCCCACCCACGATAAAATATTTAAAACAATAATAACAATGCATTACTATATGTCATACATCAGATATCAGATAGGATATAGCTTAGCTGTAACATCTTATATTAGATAAGAAACATTGAAACCATAACAACAACAATGCAGATTCCTTGCATTGGGACAATGGAAGAAATCTGAAGAGAAGGGATATAATTGATCAAATTATACCTCCCAAAATTACTGGTACTAATTTGTGAAGTTGCATAGCCTAGTGGTGAAGGTGTGGAACTAACAATCATAAGGTCATGGTTTTGGTTTCCAGACAGGGCAAGGTATTGTGTCCTTGAGCAAAACACTTCATTTCACATCCCTTCAGTCTATTCAGCTAAAAGTGAATGCCAGCAGAGCTTAACCCAGTGAGGGACTGGTAACCCATTCAGGACTTATATACCATGGAAAAATAAAGATAAACTCAGGTCTAATAAGTCTGTAGACTTTTGACAGACATAAGACTAAAACAGGGCAGATTTGCTGTACTTGATAAGACAAATCAAGCTAAGTAAAATTGCTGTCTTCCACACATACAGGCTTGTTCTTTCAGGTGCTGGTGCCACATGAGAAGCACCCATGTCGGAGCTACATAAATGCACTTATGCCAGTGCTGCATGAACACACCCATGCTGGTGGCACATAAAACGCAACCAGCATGCACTTAAGTGGTTGGCATTAGGAAGTGCATCCAGCCATACAAACCATGCCTCAACAGACAGCTGGAGTTTGGATAGCTCCCTGCTAGCCAGCTCCATGCCAAACTGTCCAACCCATGCAAACATTAAATGATGATGATGATAATGATGATGAACAATCTGCCCTTGATGGCACTTTTAATGGAAGTGAAAATTTCAGGTCTGCAGTATAAGCGTGTATAGGGTTGGGAGAGTGACGGCAAGCAAACTCAAGGGTTTCCCTTGTTTCTAAACTCTCTAGCTATGTCACTGGACTAAGACAAATTTATCAATTCTCCCTAGTGGTATAAAAAAGCAAAGTCAACCTTGGTGGGATTTGAACTCAGAATGTAGATAAACAGAACTAAATCCTCCAAAAAGTATTTACTCCAACACTCTACCACCTCGGCTGACTGCCCACAAATTACTATGATGTTAATGGCTATAAAAATAACATTTTTAATTATTGTTTTTGTTGCTTGGTGGCAGCCAGCATTTATTTCTATGTTTAACATTAACAGTAATTAATTAGACAGCATTTCAACTTTACTTTTTTTTTTTTTTTTAACAATAAACCAGAATAAATATATTGGCTTTCAAAGGGTGTAACAGCTCTGGAATTATGCACTTATTTCTGTTGGCTCAATCAACAGGAAACATGATCAAATGTTTGGCACATTCCTCTTTAATACAAAACCGAAAAAACTATTTTTGCACCATAACACAACAGATGACCATGTCTGAAATCATTTTAGAGTTGTTCATAGGGTGAAGGAAGAGATACTTATAGAATTTTTCTATCTTCGCTTTACTATTACACATAAAACAGAAACGTTTTCTATCAAAGCAGTCCTTCAATAATTAAAATTGTTGCTAGTGCTGTTCATTCTAGTCATGGCTATCCCTTCTTATTGTATATTTGGGACTAACTGTCCTATATGTCTTTTCATTTAAAAAATTATTTTAAAAAAATTTTAATAAGATGGTAGGATGTCTTTGTGAAAAGCTATGGCTTTTATCAAAGGTCTGCTCAATCAGAGCAATTTTGGGGTTAAATAAGCAAAAACATGAAAGCTTGTATGCTGAAATTAAGGTTTAACTCTTTAGCATTTAAACTGATCATATCCATCCCAAATATTCTACCTGTTGCATGTTCAATCTGATCAGATCCAGATTCTCAGACCTACCCAACAATGCTATTCATATAAATAATCACATTATCAAAATCTTGAAGCTTCAAAATAATAAATGATTAATTCAAAACGATGTGAATAAATAAGGATTACATTTGACAGAGTAATCTGAAATCATCATCATCATCATCATCATCACCACCACCACCACCACCAAAGACATCTTATTCGAACTGTCTAACCCATGCCAACATGGAAAATAGATGCTAAACATTGACAATCTTGATGATGGTGTATGATCAAGATAATATTTTATTACATAAAGTGTAAGATGTATACTTCAGGTTAACTATGAAAATATTAGTCAAGCAAATCTGGAGCTCTTTTATTATTGCATGCCTGAAAAATACATCATTTTTGAAAAGAGAGTAATTATTATCAAACTGTTTACATAAATCTTTCTTTCCTCCGACACACACAAAAATGTTAACAGCTGCCACATTTATCACTATGATATATCATCATTATCATTCCAAGTATGTTCTTCCATGTTGGCTGGCAAGGATATAAGATGAGTACACCAGATCAACTTTACCATCTGATATCTTCCTGAATCTATTTCTTCCGCGTGTCCCATTTATTTTAGCTAAACCCAAACAACCTCATTTCAAAATATGGCTCTCTCTTCTGCTTCAGTTATCAAACAACCACAATATTCCTACAATGATTACATTTAATCCTGCCCCCTACATCCCCACTTTTTGTCATTTTATTCTCCCAACATGCCCAAATTACCTTCCTTGGCCATTTTCATAGAATGTAGCTTTGGATAATTTTCTTAATACCCAACCACCTCAATTGATATTTCAGCCCCACGTAAAAGTTAAACGTATTACATTACACATTGCTTCCATCATATGCAACACATAAGTTGCCTAACTCATGCCACTCATCAAGTTTTACTATTATGACACATAGTACTAAACACCCAGATAGTAAATATATCTTATCACACTCTGTGTAGTCTGACACAGACAATTAAGATTTCTACATTTGCAATTTAAGTGTTGTCATGCTTGTGACTTCATATTTTATATACCAAGTGTACTGGCTCACACAAAACAAATTAACTATACATTATATAAACACACTACATTCTACATCAAAACTAACCTCCATGTGGCTATTAGATCTGCTAAAATTAGCAGCTAAACCTTTTCCAAATCACTCATTCCCATTTCCAACAAGAGGATATATTGCAAAACATAGCTCTACATACTTCTAAAAACATGAGCGGTCACAGGTAGAATGCTTTTTGATCATAGTTTACTCAATCAGGACTGACATAGTGCTAAAGTATAACAATACATTATTTATTATATATCCAAAAGTGATTTTCACTATTTATTAAAAATTACTATTCAGTTATTTCAAACACCAGAAAGGTTTATAGAATTCATACAAGCTTCTAATTGCAGAGTTATTACATTGAACAGAGTCTCAGGAAGAACGGTAGTCACTTAAGGGAGCAGAAGCAGCATGGATTAAAAAGGGATGGACAAATCCTCAGAATAATAATCCTTTCTACTTTAGGCACAAGGCCTGAAATTTTGGCAGGAAGGGGTTTATAAATTACATCAACCCCAGTACTCAACTGGTAATTATTTCATCAACCCCAAAAGGATGAAAGGTAAAGTTGACATTGGCAGTATTTGAACTTAGAACATAAAGGTAAAGATTCTGCCAGCTTGCTGCCCTAATAATAATAATAATCCTTTCTATTATAAGCATAAGGCCTGAATTTTTTTTTTTTTTTTTGCAGGGTGGGGGGGGGTGTAGTCGATTACATTGACCCCAGTGTAATAAGGAGACTTCATAGAAATTCCTTAAAAATAGCAATATTAAAGTTTGGCTTGTAAGCTTTTTCAACAAGATGATGGTACAGATATAAAAATTTGTTCAAATGGGAGATTTTAAGCAATGGTCTTTTGACCAGCTTCAATACATTAACGCAAATGTATCGAACTTCTTAAGTATGAGAGATAAGCATGACATTTTCTTTTCTTTTGCTTCTAAAGGAAAAGAAAACTATGCAGCTTTCAATGCATAAATTTATTCAGAAAACTGTCAAGATATAAACTGCTTGTAACTTGAAAAATCAATAGAAAAAATACTTCACGGTATAATCGTCAAGGGAAGTAACTCTCATTTTTTTCAACGATAATCTCCCTTACAACATGATACACTCTCTTGACATTCACCATGTAACGTTTTTGTTCTCTCTCTCTCTCTCTCGTTATCAATTACGAAATGAACTCCGCATTTATTTAAACCAGTGGTTCTCAACCATTTCTTTTCTTTTCTTTTTTTTTATCTACAGAGACTTTTGATTACTATTCTGTTCTGATGGGCTCCCAAAGCCATACGATGTTTAAAAACTCGTGTTATACTCCTTTCAAAATTCCTATTTTGTTTATCACAAACTTGTTTGTTGAACTATTCTTTAATTCTTTTACTTGTTTCAGTCATTTGACTGCAACCAAGCTGGAGCACCGCCCTTAATCGAACAAATCGACCTCAGGACTTATTCTTTGTAAGCCGAATACTTATTCTATCGGTTTCTTTTGCCGAACCATTAAGTTAAGGGGACGTAAACACGCCAACAACGGTTGTCAAGCGACGGTGGGAGGACAAACACAGACATAAACACTATATATATACGACGGGCTTCTTTCAGTTTCCTTAATCGAACAAATCGACCTCAGGACTTATTCTTTGTAAGTCGAATACTTATTCTATCGGTCTCTTTAACTGAACCACTAAGTTACGGAGACGTAAACATGCCAACATCGGTTGTCAAGCGACGGTCGGAGGACAAACACATACATAAACATTACGACGGGCTTCTTTCAGTTTCCATCAACCAAATCCACTCACAGGGATTTGGTTGGCACGACGCCATAGTAAAAGGCACTTGCCCAAGGTGCCACGCAGTAGGACTGAACCAGGAACCCTATGGTTGGGAAGCAAGCTTTTTACCACACAGCCATGCCTTATGTAAAACTTTTGCTAAAAAAAGGGTCGCTGTTTCTTACAATAAACACATCTAAAGCAAAATTTTTTCATGGACCCTTCATATACTACTGTGGATTCCCAATTTACTATTTTGCTTGCATGGACCCACAAAAATCTCATATGGGCCCTCTAGGGTCATACAGACCCTGGGTGAAAACCACAAATTTAAACAAAAATTACTTGCTTCGTCAGAATTAAAACAGTAGAATGTAATGACATTAATGATGGTCTGTCTGCATCTTCAAATACTAAATACAAACAGTTAACAAACTAAAAATATGTTTGTTTATTTGTGAGGAAGAGGAGAGGTGTGACATTACAAATAAGGCAGGCCCTTCATTGGAAGGGGAGAAAGTGCACACATTTTTGTATATAACTTTATATTGCTTATTATTTTCTTTCTCTGGAACAGTTTGACTTTACTCCACCTCACAGCAAACTAATTCTCACTTTATGAATTGCTTGTATTCATTGTATTAAGAAAAGAAGGGTTAATAAATTATGAATGGAGGGCAGCAACAATAATGTAATATACCCATAAGATAATATTTGCAAGAATAATAATTATATGATATTATTCCACTAACAGTTTATTAATTCTTTTTAAAGAAAAATTTCTTTCCAATTTTTTCTTTAAACCAGATGCTTTAAAAACTTTATTTGAAGATTTAAGAAAAGAAAACCTTGTTTCTTAATCTTAACACAACACAATGAGAACTCTGGTGTAAAGAAGATAGCATTTTAACACATTAAGTACCAGTGTTTCCTTCTGCTCACTCACAAAACAAAAAGACAAAAAACCCCAACAAACAAATCTAAACTCAAACAAATTTCAAATAATCTTACATAATTACATCAAGGCACAGCCAAAGCTAACAATTAAAACACCTACAAGTACACTTACATTAAATATTTATACCAAGTCAGTAAATATATATGCATCTTTAGTGGCTAACATACACAGTGTGCAAATTTACTCTTCCACATTTTTTTAATTAAAAATAAAGGTAAAAAATAAATAGCATGTAATATATATATATATATATATATATATATATATATATATACTCTGAAGAGACCATTTGAAATAAATTTAAGTATATAAGGAGGAAAGAATCTTGCTTTTACCAAGAGTGTCCTCTAAAGAGCACTTCTATTTTATCTATTACACCAAGTAGTTTTGTATACAATCTTAATTTAAGTCGTTCAAGACAAGTACACCTCTTCAACTGGTTCCAAGTACATGTTTTAGTCTCTGAACTCACTGATAAGTACCTGATCTTCACAGAGGATTGTTGTCAAATGACAGCAAGGTTCAAGTGGTGATATGATGAACGAGAATAGCATGTTTACGTGGGTGCACGCTCTCACAAAGTGTTGCAAGAACAGATTGTTAGATGAAATAATCAAAACAATAAAGTTCATAATTTAGCACTATTTCAAAAGTCAAATTTTATTTGCATCAGTGTCATTTTCGCTTTTTTAAGAAAAATTTCGCAATGAAGATGCACTACAATTTGATTGATTCACAAAGTCTTGTGAGTGGATTTGGTAGACAGAAATTTAAAAAGAAGCTCATCATATATGTATATTATATAAACATATAAGCATTTATGACTATATGTTTAAGTGTGGGTAGAGGTATGTGCTTGTGAGTGAGTATATGTGTGTGCACATAATTGTACATGCGTGTTTCGTGTCACTTTTGTCTTGATATCATGTGACAGTTATTTCCAATTTTCTATGGAAACATGTTGAGCTATGTAGAAATATTATTTGCTTAAAAAAACAGGTGAGAGTTGGGGATAGGAAAGGCATCCAACCATAGAAAATTTGCTGCAACAAATTCTGTCAGACCCAGACAAACATAGAAACGATGATAGTACCATTCAAGAACCACTAGGTGGTCACTCAATCTGCTAGAAATAGTAGACAAGCTTGCCTCAAATCAAAAACAAAAATAGGTGGGGGTGCATTATATAATGTATCCTTAAAGACCTCAAAAGTGATGGAATGGGTAACATCTGGAATGCCTTTGAACTGCTAAGTTAAATTGGGGCACTAAACAAAAATCCTTAACTGGTAAAAAATAAAAATCAACACCAGTGTAAACTGAACTGAAAATTTTTATGCGATACGAAGCAATAAATTTGACTAAAATAGCAAACAAACTAGACCTAGTTTTTAAACTATTTTCCCTCATTTTATATCTAATTATCCATAAGTCATTATCTGAAGTATTTTTTGTACTAATCTAATCTTCCAATCTACAAAAGAAATACCACTAAGCATTCTACCCAGCATGCTAACGTTTCTTATTTCTTTATTGCCCACAAGGGGCTAAACATAGAGGGGGCAAACAAGGACAGATAAAGGAATTAAGTCGATTACATCGACCCTAGTGTGTAACTGGTACTTAATTTATCAACCCTGAAAGGATGAAAGGCAATGTTGACCTTGGCGGAATTTGAACTCAGAATGTAAAGACATGAAATACTGCTAAGCATTCCACCCAGCGTGCTAACGTTTCTGCCAGCTCACCGCCTTTAAACCATAAATAAAAGAAGAAGAAAATGACATATTTTAAACTGAATATATTTCATAGTCACTCATACCGTCCATAATCTCATATATATACTTTATATAAATCTGTAACACTATCTAATGAAACAAGAAAATTACATCAATCAAATACAAACCATTAACTGTCCTTAAAAGAAATTTTATCTACAGACACCTATATTAAATGACAATAGTAATTTTATTAATAATAGAAACTTAATTAGGAGAAAAATAATATTAGTTGCCATAGAGGCGTTGTATATAGTATAAATCTAAACATTATATGGTATTTGTTGTAGTAAGAGCAATATCTCTAACAGTGAAATCATATATTATTTATTGAAAACATTGCGAACAAGATATTGATTTCAGATTTTGGCACAAGGCCAGCAATTTCAGAGGAGGGGATTAGTCAATTAGAAAAACCCCAGTGTTCAACTGGTACTTATTTCATCGACCCTGAAAGGATGAAAGGCAAAGTCAACTTTAGCAGAATTTGAACTGAGAACGTGAAGACGGATAAAATTCTGCAAAGCATTTTGCCTGCCATGCTACCAATTCTGCCAGCCTGCTGCCTTATTATAAACAAGACATTGAGGTAATCAATGACGGGTCAGTAACTTTAAAGAAGAGAAAAAGATCTCATGGGTTCTTTTTAACTACTACTACTACTACTCTCTCTCTCTTTCTCTCTCTCTCTCTCTCTCTCTCTCACATGTTAGTTAAGAAGGTCTGAGAGAGAGAGAGAGAGAAGAGATCCTCAAACTGGAAACTTGGCCCCCAGGCTTGCAACAAATTACATCTATCAGCCAAGGCTGCACTTGAACTTAAGACAAAGAACTGGAATGAATACCACAAGGTATCTCTTCCAACACTCCACCCCACCCCACCCCCAGTCGACTGTCGTAGTCCGATATCTTATTGACCCAAGAATAGTGAAAGATAAAGTAGACCATGGTAAGATTTGAAGTCAGAATGCAAGGTACCGGAATATTTGCCAAAAGGTACTCTGCCC
>NC_068986.1:26898440-26903192 GCF_001194135.2 Octopus bimaculoides | reverse complement strand
TAGCGAAGATTTTCCGGCCACAGCATCTCTGAAAATATATTGCAAAATTTTTTGCTTTTAAATGATTAAGTTTAAAAAAATAAAAATAAAGGAGCAAAAAAAAAAAAGTTTTCCCAAAAGCCTCTAAGAACAAGCCAGTAGCAGTCTTCCATCAGATGCATAATGAAATGTTCTGATATTATATAATATACAATACAATCAAGAAACAAAGATGAATGTAATGGTATATGTTTTAAAAAAAATAATCATGATTTTTCCACGGTATACATTTTTTTTTTTTTTTTTACAACTGTCCAATCCATGCCAGCATGGAATATGGATGCTAAATAATGATGATTATATTTTTTAGATCAATACTTTATTAGATTTTATATGAGTATGTATCAAAGTTCTAGAATTTCATTCATTCTGACGACATCATCATCATCATCATTTTATGTCCATTGTCCATGCTGACATGGGTTGGACAATTTCACCAGGGCTGGCAAGCCGGAAGGCTGTACCAAGATCTAGTCCAATTTGGCATGGTTTCTACAGCTAGATGCCCTTCCCAATGCCAACCACACCAAGAGTGTAATGGGTGCTTTTACAACATTTCTTGAATTTATTAAAACAACAAACAAGAAGAGAAAGATAATTCTTACTGTCACCAAGAAGACCATAACAGCAAGCATCAGCTTCAGAGGGCTAATATTGAAAATTTCCCAAGTGAAGGGAGGCAGTTATAAGACATTTTGGAACAATTCATTTTTTGTGCCGCTGATTCAACACCACTGCTAATTCAACACGGACTTATTTGACATGAAACATTTTATTTTTTATCACGTTTTATCGCAAACAAAATATATGTGTCTATTTTTTTTTTTTTCCATGCGGGTTTTGTGGATTAGTTTCAAGACAAGGTTTTTTCACTCGTCATAGGTTTTGAGGCACTTAGCACTTTGAGAAATGTCCTCATCACTTCTACCCACATCTTTGGACTACCACTTCTGCAAACTCATATACACATTTATTACACACTTTTTCATCTATCTTTCTTCATTCATATCACATTAATAGCTCAGCAATTTTCCCTTGTACATTGCACTGAGATACCTGTGGCAACCAGTCTTTCTCTCAGCTTAATCATGTTCTGTCATTCATGCATGCAGAAATAACACATCCTGCAATGCATGCTCACCTCCTTTCTTTTCATCCCTTGCATATCATCCACATTCAGCACTCATGTCTAGTTACACTCCATGCAAGGCGGCAAACTGGCAGAATTGTTACTGTGCCGAAAAAACTGCTTGGTGACATTTCTTCAGACTTTATGTTCTGAGTTCAAATGCTGCCGGAGTCGACTTTACCTTTCATCCTTTTGGGGTTGATAAAATAAGTACCAGTTGAACACTGGGGTCAATGTAATCAACTTACCCCCTCTTCCAAAGTTGCTGGCCTTTGTGCCAAAATTTGAAACCTATCCTCTGGCCCCTGTGCCAGTGATACATAAAAAGCACCCACTACACTCTCGGAGTGGTTGGCATTAGGAAGGGCATCCAGCTGTAGAAACACTGCCAGATCAGATTGGGGCCTGGTGCAGCCTCCTGGCTTTCCAGACCCCAGTTGAACTGTCCAACCCATGCCAGCATGGAAAACAGACGTTAAACAATGATGATCATCACACTCAATGCATAAACATAAAATAGTCTGCTCTTCAGAGAGAGAGAGAGACCTTTGTTATCAATGTAGAGGTAATAGATACTTGAACTTTATCCACTCCAGCCTTACTCTGGCTATTAAGTTTCCACAAGACAAGATCAGCCCTTGCTACAGATAGATCCCTTGAATAACAAAATTAACTTATCACCTACATCTAACAAGCTTTGTGCTATTTCTGCTTGCTATTTCTGTGCGTCTATAAAATAATGAACTCTTGCTGCTCTGTCAACCTATCCCAATACACTTTTTGTGTACCAATTATTTTCACTGGGTGCATAGTATAGAACTTTTACAATTTCCCTTTCTGCATATAAAGCAACTGCTACTACTTTCCAGTATGGAGCAGTGGTGAATCATCTTTTCTGTTAAGACTTTTCATTTCTGCTATATTGACTTTAGCTCTATCAATTCTAAACCCGGCTTTCTATTTAGGCATTTTTACTCTAATTTTTAGAATGATTTGGCTATGGGAATTAAAACATTAGCATGAAGAAGTTCACACAAGCAACCAGAATTTTAATTTAATTTTTCTGAAGAACTACAATAAACAAGGGACTGGGAACCAGGTCCTGGCAGACACCTAATAACATGCTAAATTCCTCAATGTACTCATTACCTAACTCTTATGCACACACACACACTTTCTTCATTACTGCATTACATAAGGAACTCAAAGTTACTGCAACATCACTGACTTCATCAAAACATTGTTTCATTCAATTATGGAACATTCTAACTTTCAGATTTATATTCAGAATAGACTGGAGCCAAGACTAAGAAATATAAAAGTCCAGTTTGTCAATCAGATAAACAGATATACAGCATTTTTAAGTACAATGGAACATGCTTTATTATTATTTTTTTTTTTTTTATGTAAATCAATAAACTTTTCTTTTATCTGAAGCTATAACAAGTTTCTGGAGTAAGATTAATAAAGAGAGACAAGTCGAGAAAGAGAATAAACTATAACTGATATAAAATCCTTCTATAAACATCAGTTAAATGGAATAGCTTTTTAATACATGCTAAATTAGAAAAGAAATTAAACCAGACAGCAACAACAATAGCAACAAGTCCAAAAATCCATTTCATGCAACAGACGTAGTATTAGATTAAAATAGTCACCTATGTATCATACTTAAAGTAAATACATTGTGAGAGGCAATTTTACTGCTGTACTTGTCCTGAGATAGCATCTCTAATGGACATGCTGTGTTTAAAAACACAATATATATTCAAGGGAGATGGAAATTTCCCAACAGAGGCTAGTGATAATGCCAGATGCAACTCTACTTCATTTGGCATTGAACAGGGTGTACTCACTGTCAATTGCATGCTTAGATGGAATTTGTCGCTACCAATATTATAGGAAACCAGTGAATAAACAATCACTGATGATGTAAATAGCTGCTCAATTGAATAAAAATTCATTATATGCACCATAAACAGTATTAGATTGAAATAGCAATCTGCACATCATATTTAATATCAATACACTGTGAAAGGCAAATTTATTGTGCTATTCATCCGAAGTAAATGCTGTTTTAAAAATACAATATCTATCAGAGAGAAAGGACAAAGAAATAATGGAAAATAAATAAGTCTTAAAGATCTATGTAGCTGGCTCTTGGCCACAGTTATTATTTACAGAAACTGCAGGGACTCCCAACAGCTACAAGATGATATCTTATGTTCTTTGAAAATGATAAAATGAAAGCAAAGAAGAACAATAATTCTACAGCTGTTACATGAGTGATGAAATATCAGCTTTTGTTTAGTATGACAAGTATTGCAACTTTGAAATGCCATTCAATGAACTTAAATAAATGCAACATGACCTGGAACTCGAAATAAATGCAACATGACCTGCATCATGAAGTAACTGCTTGGACACTGCAAATTAAGTTGACAAAGCATAACAAATATACTGCTTATTATAAAGATGTGCATGTGCGGTACATGCACACAGCTTTTGTTATTCTTTAGGGAAGGAAGAGAAGGAGAGAGAGGGAGGGAAAGGGAGGGAGGGAGAGAGGGGAAACAAGGAGACATTAAAGCGCGCGCACACACACACGAGCTTCTTACAGTTTTCATCAAATCCAGTCACAAGGCTTTAGTTAGCCCAAGGCTATAGTAGAAGATACTTGCCCAAGGTGCTACAGAATGGTACCAAACCCAACACTATGTGGTTGGAAAGAATTTTTAACCACAGTATCTGTGGAATTCTTAGTGAGTAGGTCTGCTGACTGAAATCCTAAGATCACAGTGCCACATAAAAAATGGTGGTGCCATGTAAAAAGTACTGGTACCTTGTAAAATGCACAGGTGATGGTGCCACATAAAAGGCACCCAGTACACTCTGTAAAGTGTTTGGAAGTAGGAAAGGCATCCAGCTGTAGAAACCTTGCCGAAACAGACTATGGAACTTGGTACAGCCCCTGGCCTTGCCAGTTCCTGCCATCTAATCCATGCCAGCATGGAAAACGGATGTGAAATGAAGATGATGATGACGACGATGGTAAACAACTGCAACAGATGTTCATCAAGAACTAACATGATATCTATTCATTTCATACAAGCATGGAACTGGAAAAGGCATAGAATCCTGAGTTGAACAAGCCTGCGCACATGTATGCGTACATGTATGTGTGTATGATTGTATAAATGCACATGTTAAACATTCACAAACAAAATGCATTAGCTCCTCTAAGGAAAAAAAAAGAAAAAGAATAGAAAAACACATGCATGCACCAAGCAACCAATGAACATCAGTTATTACTCAACTACAGCTACTAGAACTGGATATCATCACAAAAACAACCAAGCAAACACACACACACACACACACACACACACACACAAAACAGCTTAAATTGCCTTTCAGGTTGTGTTGTAGTGGCATCCAGTCACCCCATACATAATTCTACTCCTAACATTCCTACCTCCACCTCCCTTGTTCCCCTCTAATCATAATCACTTCACCACTTAACAGTTATAAAAATAAAAAAAATTTTTTTTTTTAAATAAAAAAAAAAACAAGAAAACCTGTTG
>NC_068986.1:26893649-26896305 GCF_001194135.2 Octopus bimaculoides | reverse complement strand
AGAGAGAGAGAGAAAGAGAGAGTGAGAAACAAAGAAAAAGAGAGAAAGTAAGTGAGATTCCTGTCCTTTTTCTTTTTACAAAAAATTGAAATGGCAGTGTACTGCTGTGTCAAAGTATGAAAGTAGACATTTAGAAACAATGGACTTTGTGATAGTGGACAGTTGTGTGATGGCGAGGGTAGATCCAGACATGTCAGTGAACAGCTGTGTGGGAGGTCTAAGTGTCTATGGAAACCTGGCACTAGACATCTGTGTAGGAGATGGAAGCGAAGAGTTAGACTGTGTGGACACATAGCAGTAGACAGTAGTGTGAGGTAAAGTGTTTAAATTTGACAGTAGTAATCAGGTAGAGACAGGAACGGGGTTAAGTGCCAAATGTGGGGGTGATTGGTAACTAGGTGTCAGCAAGAAAGACATGGGGCAATTCACATTAGAGGAGTGTGTTTAGCTGGCAATGGTAAAGGAGACATGGGTACCACTGATAGCTAGTGTAGTGGGGTCAGAGACAAGAAAGGTTAATAGCTTGTATAGTAGGGATGAGAGACAACAAGGTTAATAGCTATCGCAGGAGGAGCAAGAGACCAGAAGGTCAATAGTGTAGCAAGGGGGAGTCAAGACAAAAGGCCAACAGTTAGCATAGTGGGGTGGGGTTAGGTCAGGCAACAGCAGTAAAAGAACGAAGATTGGTGACTAGTGTAGTGAGGTCAAAGCTATGCCAATATGAGAGTCAGAAATACTGATACTTTCAGATGAGTGTGTGAGGAGAAAGACATCAAAGAAAATAGAGACAAGATGACAACTGGAAACCAACAGAAACCAAAGAAAACTGATATGGAATATCATGGTAACAATTAGATCGGGTATGAACAACCCCTTTTTTTTTTTTCATTTTTTAGAAGCAGGCCACAGGAGAAGTGACTCATCAACAGATGGGTTACACTACTTTCAAAAAAAAAAAAAACTCAAGGTAATGTTTCATTAGGCATACCATTCAGAAAGTCCTGCAGGACACAGTCTGCTCAAGACTGAATTAGACCATTAGGAAATTTTGGTAAGTTCTATGGTTGTGTAGATTAAACAACAGACAGTTCAGACCTTTGCCTTTAGTACAAGAGTGAAGTAAAAAGAAGAAAAAAAAACGGAGTGGTGTCATCACCTGAGCTGTGAGCAAAATGTGAAAGCTCATGACCAAGTGGTTGTAGTGTTTGGCTAATTAACATAAGGTTTTGGGTTCGATTCCTAGACAGAAGTGCATTGTGTTCTTGGGCAAGAAACACCATTGCACACTACTTCACTCTATTCAGCCAAGAACAGGTGCAACCCTCTCTTCCGCCAACTATCATAGTATAGCAGTTCTAGTGAAGAGCCCTGATAGGGTATCTACGTCTGCTTGTGACTTCATAGGAACCTAAAACAATTAGTGAAAGTATGATGCAGGTTACCAAGCCATACTTCCTTGTAAGTGATGGCTGGCTGTAATTGTACTGAACTATGGGTAAACAAACAAACCCACATCAAAGATGGGATTGCAAGAGTACCATGGAAGTTGACAGCTACAGGTGTGTGCATGCACATGTGTGCACACATGCATGCATTTATGTGATAGAGTTCAGAAAAGGATTCGGAAAAGAATGATAAAATGAAGAAAGGTCAAAGGTAGCCTTTTTCTTTAGGGTACTTTTTTTGTTTTTGTCGTTTTTATGTTTGAGCCTAGAAATAAAATTGGTGGTAGTATTGAAATGCGAAATGTAGAATAGTGGGAGGGGTCTGGATAAGTTATATAGAAGGAGGGATTTGGAAACACAATATAGAATAAATAGAGTATTTATAAATGAAATATTATGAATAAATAGGAGAGAGAGAGAGAGAGAGAGAGAGAGAGAGAGAGAAAGAGAGAAAGAGAGAGAGGGAAATGGTTGAGGACAAAGAATGGAATGAATGAGGAAGCTAAGAAAGAAAGAAAATTAGAGAAAGAAAAGAGTAAAAAGGAAGGGAAAGGAAGAAAAAGAAATTAGGGGAGAGGAGAAAAAGAATGAAATTCATAATAGTAAAAATAAAAAAAAAAACAAAGAAAGGTGAGTGTTTGAAAAGAGAAGGAAAGAAAAAAAAGAAGTGAGTATGTATGTGAAAAGAAGAAAAAAAAATTTAAATTAGATTAACTAAAGAAGAAAGAAAGTTAATAGAGATGGCGTTCATCTCTCAGATGAAGAAATGAAATAAAAAAAAAATTAAAAAAACCTCGAACAGAAATACGAAGAAAATATTTTTTTCCGTGATCTTATGGAGAAAAGAAAATAAGACACAAAAATACCAAAAAAAAAAAAAGAAAAAGAAAAGAGAGAAAAAATAAAGACTGACAAGAAAAAGAAAAAAAAAGGAAAAAAGGAAAAAAAAACAAGGAAAAAAGAAAATTAAAAACTTGGAAACCTAAATAACAAGAGAAGAAACATTGAAATTGGTTATGAAAAGAAAATCTATTAGGTTGATCTGAAAATAGATTTTCTAAGTTTGCCTATTTGATGGGAATTATTTGGGAAAGAAGACACACACACACATATTCAAAATTACATACATATTACACACACACACACACATATATATATCTATACACACACACATACACACATATTTGTGTACACACACACACACACACACA
>NC_068986.1:26892311-26893213 GCF_001194135.2 Octopus bimaculoides | reverse complement strand
CATAGAAAGATAGAGAGAGAGAGAGAGAGAGAAGAGGGGACGAAAAGGGTTTGAAAGAGAATGTCAAAAGGGAATATAGAGAGAATGGATTTCTTGTTTTTCCTTGTTTCCATCATCTTTAAGTGTGTGTGCGTGTGTGTGTGTGGTTATGCGTGCGTTGTTGTTGTGTGTTTCTGTGTGTGTGTGTGTGTGTGTGTTTTGCATGTGCGTGTGTGTTTAAATGTAAATCAATGAATATCAACATTAAAATATGAAAACTAAATAATAATAACAATAATAATAATAATAATAATAATAATAATAATAATAATTACAGCAAAAAAAAACAATAAAAATCTAGCATAAGAACAAAGAAACAAACAAATGAAGAAAAAAAAATATAGGAAAATTTTTGAAATCAGAATGAAAAATATTCAATGAGACTACTATAGGAAAAAGAATTATTGAATAGAGATTGATGAATTAAAATAAAGAAGAAAATTAAAAATAAAATAAAAATTCAATAAAATTGAATAGCTTTAAAAAAAATATGTAAATAAATGAAATAAATAAATAAATACTGTGAAAAGAAAGGAAAAAAAGGAAGAGAATGGAAAAAAAGAAAAAGAGAAATGTAAGACAGAAAATGAAACAAATCTCAAAGAAAGCACAAGTAGGTGGAGAAGATCTGTAGAAGTTAATATGTAGAAGATGAATGTTTATAAATCTGTGTGTGTGTATAGAATGCTATCATGAAGATGTCATCCATTAAAAACATAAAAATAAATAAAAGTAAAAAAAAAACAAAAAAACAAAAAAAATCACTATACATATTAAGGTTTTAAATTGGAAAGCATATATACCAGTGTGTAAGTATGTGTGTGCTTGCACACACACACACACACACACACACACACACACAC
>NC_068986.1:26891667-26892211 GCF_001194135.2 Octopus bimaculoides | reverse complement strand
ATATATATACACACACACATACATACATATATATAGACACACACACACCCAAAAGAGCACATATACAGATGCACACACCCTTACACAGAACAGAATGTGTGCTGTAATTATTAGAAGAAGAAGCAGTAAACAGTTAGTTATCCAAAGGATGTTTCTCTAGCCAATTCTGATGTAATAAAGGACAATAAAACAAAGCAAACATCTTCAGCTAGAATAAATAAAGGGAAAAAACAGCTTAAATAACAATTTCACTTCCAGTGAACCAATTTTTTTTTTTTTTTAATGTATTTAATGTTTTCCTATTGTTTCTCTTTAGTTTACTTTAAGAAGAGTGTATGGCATGTGTATGTGTGTGTGTATGGAAGAGATAGAGAGAGAGAAAAAGAAAGACACTTTATTTTCCCAGCTTCTCTTGTCTCCACGTTCTCTCTCTCTCTCTCTCTCTCTCTCTCTCTCTCTCTCTCTCTCTCTCATCCCTTTTTATTCACAGCTTAAGCAGTCTTTCTTTCCTTTCCTACTCCTTTGTATCCTTTTCTGACACCCT
>NC_068986.1:26890166-26891395 GCF_001194135.2 Octopus bimaculoides | reverse complement strand
TATATATATATATATTACTGGCTTAATAACTCTCCCAAAGCCCAACAAGATATATATATATATATATATATATATATATATATATATAATTATGTATACATACACACATTTTGTATCCCTTTCTGACACCCTTTCTCTCATGCACACACACACACACACCTATCATTTTACCTCAATCTTCCCATCAATCTGCATCTTTTTGTATCCTTATATCTCTCTCTCAGTCAAAGACCCTCTCCATCAATCTATTCTTTCACTGTCCCTTATTTTCATTCCCTCCCCCCTCTTTCCTTCTCTCTCTCTCTCTGCGTGTGTACACTCATATGTGTGTGTATGAAAACTAACATTAAATGGCAGTATTGACGATGATGATGATAATGCTTGGGCTCGCACACACACACACACACACACACACACACACAGAATTTGTAATGTATCTCTTTCTTTATCTACACCCTTCTCTTCCACCTTGTTTCTATATTGACCTCCCTCAACTTAAAATGAAGAGAAAGAAAGAAAAAAATAATCAACAAATAATAATAAATAATAAAAGGAATAACTGGAGAGGAAGAGGAGGAAGAAGAGGAGGAGAGAAGAAGGGGAAATGAGAAAATAGTGAAGTGTTGTAAACAGTGATGGGTATTTAAAAACATGATGTATATAACAATTAATGGAAGCTGGCAAGAACGGTGCAGAACAGCTGCTACAGGGTAGAAGTGATGGTAGTGATGGTGGTGGTGGTGGTGTAGAGAAGAAACGGTGCAGGAGGAAAAGGGTGGATGCACATAAGCAGAAGGGGAAAAAGAGGGGAATGAGTAGGAAGAGGAAGAAAGAAGGTCAATAGGAAGAGGGGATAGGGAGAGATAGGGAGAGATAGGGAGAGACAGACAGTTTAAAGTATTCTAATAGAAATAAGGAAGGAAGATGTGATAATAGAGAGAGAGAAGGGAAGCAGGGCTTAAGGAAATTAGTAAAAGAGAGGGGATGAGGAGAGAGAAAAGGAGGAACAATGGAGGACAGAGGACACTAGAGAGAGAGAGAGAGGGAGAGAGAGAGAGAGAGAGAGAGAGAGAGTGGGAGAGAGAGAGGGAGAGAAAGAGAGAGAGAGAAAGAGAGAGAGAGAGAGAAAAAGAGAGAGTAGATGAGGAAGGAGTCAGGAAGAAAACAAGGAGTAGAAGAAAGCATAAAAGAGAGAGAGTGGGTGTGTGTGTGTGTGTGTGTGTGTTGTG
>NC_068986.1:26888527-26889715 GCF_001194135.2 Octopus bimaculoides | reverse complement strand
CACTGCATGGCACCTTGGGCAAGTGTCTTCTACTATAGCCTTGGGCCGACCAAAGCCTTGTGAGTGGATTTGGTAGACGGAAAACTGAAAGAAGCCCGTCGTATATATGTATATGAATGTGTATATGTTTGTATGTCTGTGTTTGTCCCCCCAACATCGCTTGACAACCGATGGTGGTGTGTTTACATTCCTGTAACTTAGCAGTTCGGCAAAAGAGACCAATAGAATAAGTACTAGGCTTACAAAGAATAAGTCCTGGGGTCGATTTGCTCCACTAAAGGCAGTGCTCTAGCATGGCCGCAGTCAAATGACTGAAACCAGTAAAAGAGTATATTTTTATTAGTGAATATTATTAGAAATTGTATTTTAAAAAAAAACTGTCCAAATATTTTGTTTATTGTAGAAGTATAACTGATTTTATTACACATAAACAGAATCTTATATGGACTCCCAAGGGTCATTTGAACCCTGCTTGAGAACAGTTGGTCAAGAGTTAAAACATGGAAATTAATCTGCCATCTTCACTATATCCACAATTGACTGTGTGTGTGTGTAACAGACATGGTATCTATCATTCCAGTCATAAAGCAAACTTACTCATCTGGTCATGTAATATAAATGTCTAAATTTGCAGAATCATGTAATTCGGATTAGGACAAAGTGAAAATAACATATCAAAATGGAGTGACAAGCACAGCTACATCCGATGTGCTCCTCTCTATGCAGGTACATTATGAAAAATATTTGGTTTTGTGGTTAAGAAGTTTGCTGTCCAACTATATGGTTTCAAGTTCAGTCCCACAATGTGAAAACTTGGGGCAGCTGTCTCCTACTACAGCCTTAGGCTGACCAAGCCTAATGAATGGATTTGGTTGACAGAAACTGAAAAACGTCGTAGGTGTGTGTGGGTCTCTCTCTCTCTCTCTCTCTCTCTCTCTCCCTCTCCCTTTCTCTCTCCTTGTCATGGTATTGCATGATAGTTGTAAATGAACATCACCCTCGCATAAACAGTATCATTTATTTCCAGTCTTTTATGAAAACAACCATCCAAGGCAGGACATCGTCTTAAATGGAAGCTGGTGACAGGAAGGATTTCCAGCCAGAGAAAATCTTCCCCAGCAAATTGTATATAACTCACACAAGCAAGAAAAAGGGGACATTAAAATGTCATGGAGGCAGCAGTGAGCT
>NC_068986.1:26879221-26888006 GCF_001194135.2 Octopus bimaculoides | reverse complement strand
TATATATATATATATATATATATATATATATATATATATATATATGAGAGAGAGAGAGAGAGAGGACTTAGGCAAACTGCTATGGTTAATAAAATCAAAAACAGAAAACTTTTTAAAACCATAATTCTAAGAAATGAGGTGCCTGAAGAAAGAATTACATGCATGTAAACTATTTTGCCTTCTCGTTAATAAAAAGTAGGGGGAGGGGCCAAAATATTTTATTAATATGTTAGTGGAGAGCCCTGGTATTTGATCAATTTGAGAATCACTAAGTTAGTTGATTGAAGCCAAGCAATGTACTTCTTGTTAACAAATGGGAAGAAAAGAAATGTTTTCTTTAGACATGTGTTCAGCATCTGAATGTATTTCATATACCTATAGCATCAACAGTATCTCAAGGAAATTGTGTTGCCATTGGTAACAAAATTTCTTTCAGATACCAAAATGCATCAGAACTATGTTCCAACACTGATGTGTGTGAATATATTTCAAATGCATTTTGTTTTTCATTTTGATATAACCGATTTTATTTTGGAGGATGACTGGTGACATGCAGTGCAGAAAGAAATCCACCCACTTGAGCAACAACAGTATAGCAAACATTAAAGTGATGACAGTGGTGTAAGCTAAAGGTATATATATATTTTTTGGCCTATTACCCAATATATCCCCATTAAGTCTCCATCTACAGATCCGTGTCTATATTTGGACTTATTATCCAATGTACTCCTGTTAATCTGCCATTTGCTCCCTAACCACCTCTGATACCTTCTCATCGGTAAATATCTCACACAAATATATGAATTTTCTTTACTATCTAATCCATGCTAACATGAAAAAAAAAACAATATAAGACATTCATCATCATCATCATCATCGTTTAACGTCCGCTTTCCATGCTAGCATGGGTTGGACGATTGACTGAGGACTGGTGAACCAGATGGCTACACCAGGCTTCACTCGGATTTGGCAGACTTAATAATCTCTCTCATCATCATCACTATTGTTTTAAATGTCTACTTTGCCATGCTTGCATGGGTCAGACATTTTTACAGCTAGTTGCCTCTCTTATCATCAACCCCACTTATTTTACAAGCAAGGTAATAACTTCCCTAACAAACAACAAACAGCTCAGATATGTTTTATGCAACAATCCAAACTTTAGCCAACGGAGATACTATCTCTGCTATTTCTGCTGCTACAGCTATAGCCCTTGGTCCTTGGAGCTGACTGATCTTGTGCCACTCCCACTCAAACATAGTCAACTCACTTGTTCTCCTCCTCCTTGTGTCACTCAGATTGTATTAAACTCTTTAGCATTTAAACAGGCCATATCTGTTTTATGTTCGAACTGACCAGATTGAGCCTCTCCAACCCAGTATACAATGACACACTAAAAATAAACAATCACATCATCAAAATCTCAAAGATAATGTGTGATTAAATCAAAACAATGTGAATAAATAAGCATAACATTTGACAGAGTAATCTGAATGCTAAAGGGTTAAAAGAATTCAGACTAGCCACTATACCCAATCCATCTTTCCAAAACATCAGTTCTTTGAAATTCCCTCTTTGTCCATGTCTTTCTTGCAGTTGTTGAGTTGTTTTTGTTCAAGAAGAATATCAACTTCAGTACTCTCACCAGACTTGTACAGCCCTTTCTTCAGATAATGAAGTAAAGATATTTTTTTTTAAAAAACAGTGGAACCAGGCTATAAAGTAGAGGATAAGGCCACAAGAAGTTAAGTTTCTATGTCCTAGTTTAAATTTCTAAGTGTAAATATTTTACTTTCGTTACATTACTAATGACTTGCTCAAAATTAAAAAAGAAAAAAAGGCATGAATGTCACAACCTGCACTTTTTTTTTTCTTTTCAGATAGAGTTCCAGTAAGTAAATAGAGTCAATTCACCTATTAACAAATATTTCTGATAAGAAAAAGTCAAGGAATCAATTCTATCTTATCACACTTACATGGCATTAGATAAATCATTGAAAATGAAACAAAAAGAAAAATGAACTTAATGTGAGTGTAAAGATTAGGAAGAAGGAAAAAAAAAAAACTAACTTCTTTTTAAAACCTAGTGAATGCTTGAAGTATTTCCTATGAATTAAATTCAGTGGAACACAAACAAGATAAAATATATATCCCAAAGGGAAACGAAATCATTTCTAACTTCTTTTTTTGTTTTCTTAATATAGAGAAGTAGATTCAGATACATGGCTAAATTGCTGAAAAACTGATGAAAAGGTCACGAGTTCAAACTTAGCTACAGGCACTGTGTTATGTCCTTGCATCAAGAACATTACTTATTTCATTCATCCTAGCTGAAAGCAGGTACTATTTCTACTTCTCAGTTGAGTTCTTAACATTAAGACAGGCATCCAGCTATAAAAAAAACACTTGCTTGGATAATTCATTTTAGAACCGACCAGACTACGTGTGTATGCATGCATGTATGTATGTATGTGCCTACCAATTTTCATACACATACATACAGAAAAAGAAAAGGTTAATCATACAGTGATAGTTTAACTTCCATATCAGTCATATAATATACACATATGTAAAGCTCATAAAAACACCTTAAAAATAAACGCAGTTTGAATTTGTGTAACATCTAAAATGTTTCCAAAGTTATTCATACAAATGAATTATTTCTATCACTTTTTGACCTTAAATTCAACAATGCCACAAGCAACACTAGAGACAAGTCACCTGACTAAGTTGGGGAGGAAGAGCAGCTAAAAGTAACAAACTTTGAAAATTTCTACTTTAGAGCCAGCCAGGATACAAGCACAGTGATAAGAAACTTCACGTCCAAAAACTTAAATAAATGACATGGTAAATAAAAAATTTAGCTACTTATTAGATACGCTGAAAAAAAAAATATTACAAGATATGAAATTTCTTTTTCCTTCTTTCAAGGACTGTACAGGGAAAGGGGAAGGGGCACCAACATGACATGCTGGTGGAGACTGCTGTATGATTAACCCCAAAACATTGCCGTTTCAAATACTAGGACTCGTGGGGCTGATTACCCAGTTTCTATAATGCATAAGTGACCAAGATCACAACATTGTCACTGGATGAGACACCAGTCCATTGCAAACAAGAGTGGACTGGAGCAATATGAACTGAGATATTTTGTTCAAGAATACAATGTATCACCTGGTCCAGGAATCGAAACCACAACCTCCTGGTTCTGAGTGCAACATCCTAACACACCTTCACCAGGCCGAGATTGTTGCCTCATTAAACAACATCTTAAGGTATTTCTCACATTTTTGTAATGCAGAAAATCCTAAGAGAGCTAATATAGTCAATTGAACAAACAGCACCAGTTGTGTGGTTAGTAATTTTAACTAACCTAGGAAGAAGGGACAAAAAAGGTCAACTCTTGTTCTTTGAACCCTGAACAATACTAAAAGGCAATGACAATACTCCACCACTCTTACTTCTCCAGAACTAAATTTATAAATAGGCTGCTAAATTAACCAATGGTTTACAATCAATAAACATAGCATTTTGTCTTCACTGTCGATATTTGCCTCTGCATTCACCATCACTGAAGACCAGGTCTTTACTTCCAGTTGTGTCAATTCTAACCCAACCCTTGTTTCAATCTAGAAGTTTTGGAAAACAAAAATACAGTTTCTTGCTTTGTTTTGCTTTGGTTTTGTTTCATTTTTTAATTCAGAATGTGAAGAAAACATTGCAGAACAAATTAATGATAATTTATGATTTAATTCCTGCTTATCTGCTAAAATAATTCTAGGGATAAAAACATGAACCTCCTAGGACTGCAGATCTTAAAATAGAAAGCTCAAATTATTGCATTGATTCTAAATAAATTAAATGCATTAAATACACTTAATTTACTTGGATTCAATCTGATTAATTAAAACCAATAG
Organism: Octopus bimaculoides; assembly: GCF_001194135.2. NCBI lineage: Eukaryota > Metazoa > Mollusca > Cephalopoda > Octopoda > Octopodidae > Octopus > Octopus bimaculoides. Next base: position 26,884,089 of record NC_068986.1, on the reverse strand, counting down.
GTGTAGCAATAGAAAACAAAGTGTTACTTTGTTTAATAGCATAAAATGCACTTGGGTATATTAGTTGCACTCCAATTTCAGCAGCACATGTTCAGGAAAAAAGTTTTTTGAGCATTAAGTATGTTATATAGGACCAACTTTGCAAATAGGATCAAAGGTGGTTTTATTGGAGATATTTTCCGAAGAAAAAGTGCCATCAACTAAAGTCAAGCTATGACTTCAAATCCCGTCACAGGTATTACTATTTGTTAACAAACACAAAAATGCTTGCCATGACTAATAACCCTTTAGTGTACAAATTATACTGTTGTTTTGAATTAGCCCTGCATAATCTCATAACTTTGAGATCTCAACAATGTGACTGTTTTTAGAATGACATCTTTGCATAGGGATGAGAGGTCAGATCTGACCAGTATGAACACAAAACGGGAAGACTATTTGAGCCAAATATGATCAGTTTAAATGCTAAAGGGTTATGTGGTAACAATTAAGAATGGAATGGAATCGTGAATAAAAGCTGATCGAATTAGCGGCAATACCAAACAAATTCTGAGCATGGTAATGAAACAGTAAAAGGCAATGAATGCTTGGTTATACATTTGTTGACACTGTAGACAAGTAATGTAACCCCTCGGGGTCATGTTGACACTGCAACTGTGACAGAAAGGGTACACTAACAAAAGAATCAAGGACTTTAAATTGACTTTTAAAATCAGGATAGATTTCCTTTTGTTTTGTTTTGTCTTTTTAGATAGATACAACAATATTCTACATGGAGTTGATAGACACAAACATACATGTATAGTTATGTATTATATAACATCTATATATATAAACATCCATATAAACATCCATATATATATATATATATATATATATATACACACACACACACACACACATATATATACATAGATACATATCAATATATTTATAGATATCGGTGTTCAACATATATGTATGTATGTGTGTGTGTGTATATATATATATATATATTATAAAACATACACTAAAAGAAATAACTTCTTCCAACAACATTTTAGTTGAAGGAATGAACATCTTGTTAATTATCTATTATACAATACATTTGAAAGCCAAAGAGCAATTTTATTAAGAATGAATATTATTTAGATCGGTAAATAAAATGTTTTAACAAAACACGCAAATTATGTTCACTGGTGCACCATGCAGTTCAATTGTAAGAATAGTTTCATAGTTGAAAAGATATATTATAATTCATAACAATAAAAGAAAAATAAAGAAAATAGAAAAAATGGAGGAGGGGTGTATATTACACTTGAATTAAGTCTATCAGTTGAGAATCACAACAAAGGAAGGGAACAATTGAAGCTAGTCATACAACATTCTATCAATTTAACACTGCGTTACTATGGGATCGTAAGAATGTCAGAAAAATTGCCTTGCAGTATGTTTTGTTCTGAGTCGATATTTCATGAGTTCAAATCCTACTGACGTCAACTTTTCTTTACATTCTTTCATGGAAGGGGGCAAGGGTCAATAAAATAAAGTACCAGTAATGTACTGAGGTTACTATATTTGATTATATCTTTTTCCTGAAATTAAGGCCTTTAGCCTATGTTAGGAACAGTAGTTACTATAATTATTTTGAGAAAGGGGAGCCATACCAAAGTAGACACAGAACCTGGCACAGCTTTCTGGCTCATCTATTGTTGTCAGACTGTCTAACCCATGCCAGCATGGAAAAAAAAAGAGGTATGATGATGATGATGATGAATATCTTGCTTACCTGGACATCATCATCATCATCGTCGTTTAACGTCCACCTTCCATGCTAGCATGGGTTGGACGATTTGACTGAGGACTGGTGAAACCAGATGGCTACACCAGGCTCCAATCTGATTTGGCAGAGTTTCTACAGCTGGATGCCCTTCCTAACGCCAACCACTCAGAGAGTGTAGTGGGTGCTTTTATGTGTCACCCGCACGAAGCCCAGTCAGGCGGTACAGGCAACGGCCACGCTCAAAATGGTGTATTTTATGTGCTACCCGCACAAGAGCCAATCCAGGGGCACTGGCAACGATCTCTACGAAGCTTGGTAGACACCTGCAAGATTATCTACTATCTTTCCAACAACAACTTTGAGCGCCTTTTTGAATTTCATATGTCTAACACTCATGGATATGGTTACAAAATCAAAAAACAACACAGCCCCCATAACTTTCAGAAACATTTTGTCATGCTCAGAATTGTTGAAGCATGGAATAAACTACCTGCATCAGGTGTTAGCTGTCGAGACACTACATCCTTCAGCACTTCCATGCTTCCTGAAATTCGCCAACACTACACCTTTCTACACCCATTTCTTCTTCTTCCCACCCCATTTTTTTTTTTAGACTTTTTCACTATTCACTGCTTGTGCACATTCTATCTATTGTTCATGCAGTTTTGGTTACTTTTTCTGGTGAGTTGTAATGTACCTGAGCACTGGATACAACAAGTTCATTATCGTATTATTCTTTTATTTGTTTCAGTCATTTCAGTACCGCCTGACTGGCCCTCATGCCAGTGGCACGTAAAAGCACCCACTACACTCCCGGAGTAGTTGGCATTAGGAAGGGCATCCAGCTGTAGAAACTCTGCCAGATCAGATTGAAGCCTGGTGCAGACATCTGGTTCGCCAGTCCTCAGTCAAATTGTCCAACCCATGCTAGCATGGAAAGCAGACGTTAAACAATGCTGGTGATATATATAAAGGGACCTCCTTCAGTTACAAATGACCATGGAACAGCACCTAGAAAGTTACCCTCCAAGGCACAATTCTGAGCAAGGTTGTTTATGGAAGACCAGCAGTCACCCATGCATACCAGCCTCCCCTCTCCATGCCACCGATGTTATCCAAGGGAAAGGCAAAGGCCGATACAGCTTGGCACCAGTGACGTCGCAACTCATTTCTACAGCTGAAAGGGTTTATCAACCCAGGCAAAATACTTTATAAGCTCTCTCTTAATACAGCAGACTAAAAATATTGTCTAGATTAGTAAAAGACTCCACATATTCCGGTGGCAGGGTCTGATGTTATAGTTCATCGCCATTCTACAGAGGAAGGGGGACTGAAAAGTTAAATAAAATTAACTGATCCTCCTGTATTTTCTTTTACCCAAAGCCAAACCTAGGAACCCACTTTGTATATTGTAAATCAATGGTTGTGTTTCCAGTTATACTGTCTTTTATACAGTGTGTTCCAAAAGTCACTGATGGGTTTCAATTTTTAATAACTTCCTTAACTTTACAAATAAATGCATGAAATTTTCATACGATATAAAGGACGTAATGGAAATTAATATACACAAGTCAAATTTTGCAACACCACTGCATCACATATGAAAAATGACCGCTTAAATGGCAGCCATTTTCGGCTATACATGCCTGTGTTCTTTCCAAAACTTGCATCATAGCACACTCAAGAATTTCAGACCCCACTTTTCTGATTTCTCTTTGGATGTTTTCCTTCAGTTGCATCAGGGTCTCCGGTTTGTCGACATAAATCCTCTCTTTCAGGTATCCCTACAAGAAAAAATCCAGGCTAGTCAAGTCTGGAGAATGTGAAGGCCATTCAAAGTAGACCTCACACATGGTTCCAGCAAAATGGAGCAACTGCTCATACCACATGAGAAACAATGCAGTTGCTACGGCAGTGCTTTGGAGAGAGAATAATCTCCCACTATGCCAAGGTTAACTGGCCTTCACATTCCCCAGACTTGACTAACCTAGATTTTTTTTTCTTGTGGGGAAACCTGAAAGAGAGGGTTTACATCAACAAACCAGAGACCCTGGTACAACTGAAGGAGAACATCAATAGAGATATCAGAGAAGTGGGGTCTGAAACTCTTGAGGGTGTTATGGTGCAAGTTTTGGAAAGAGCACTGGCATGTGAAGCAGAAAATGGCTGCCATTTAAGCGATATCATTTTTCATATGTGATGTAGTGGTGTTGCAAAATTTGACAAGTGCATATTAATTTCCATTATGTCCTTTATATTGTATGAAAATTTCATGCATTTATTTGTAAAGTTAAGGAAGTTACTAAAAATTAAAACCCATCAGTGACTTTTGGGACACACTGTGTATATTATAGATATATATATATATATATATATAGCTGATATTCTTCATAAGCATTACTGACATTATAGGGTTCTTGTAAAATTTTAGAAATTATTTTTATTGTTGAAGAACTGAGGAGGATCATCTAAAGATATATTTTAGCAATAGATTCATTACCACTTATATTTCAGTCCTTTCTTCCTAGCAAAGGTCAGAAAGAAGATGATCAGACAATTAAAAGGTAAGCAATAAAACATTGCCATCACCAAAGACCACATACTTCACCAGTTTTATATCTATTTTCTACACCAGGATAAGTTGATTAGCAGCTGTTGATCATTGTTGTATTAGTTATATCTTCCAACATAAAAATATCATACAAGATAAAAATATAAATTAAACCAGACTCTTAAAAGAGGTTTCAAGTAGAACAGTCAAACTTACATGACACTTGGGGACTAAAGCATTGAAACAGAAGATAACTAAATCTTTGGTAAATTCTGATGGAGGCTTCAAATGCACCCCCCCCTCCGACCACTTCTGTCCTCCCACCCTCTCACTCTCTCTCTCTCACACACACACACACACACACACACACACCACCCTGTTGTTCTTCAATTACAGGAATCTGTCCAACAAAAATATTAGCTTACCTCTGTCAACAGGCAAATCGGTTTCAAGTGGCAGGAAATTCAGCAACACTGACAGCCGGCACCATAAAGACTGTGAACTCTATAACAATTGAGAAGATAGAAATCATCACCAAAAAAAAAAAAAAAAAAA
>NC_068986.1:26873529-26879125 GCF_001194135.2 Octopus bimaculoides | reverse complement strand
AAAAGAAAAAAAACAGAATCTTTCACTGATACAAAAACTACAAAAGATAGAAATAGTAAGTTGATGCTGCAATATATAAAATGACCATTAAAAAAAAGGAGGGGGGGAGTAAAATAAAGATTATAAAAAAAAAAAAAAAGCAGCCACACAATATTTGCCATTAAGTAGTCATCTCCAAATTAATTCATTCAACAATTCTGTATTTGGTTGTCTCAAGTATTTCTCATGAGTATTTATAGCCATTTCCCGAAATTACACTTTTAAACCTAAATATAGGTCTTGCCTCATTCAGTTCTCAAAGAGAATTCTTGAGGAAATCATTCTATTTTATCTACATCACACCTTCTTGGTCTATTTCTATTCTCACGATGATCTCATACCAGATAATGGCACTTCAGAAAATTGCCACCCAAATCTTTCTTTCCAAACTAGTATTAAATGTCGAGTAGCTAGTAATAATCACGTCTCACTTAAAACTACATTTACGTTATTTTAATTAAAAAGCACACTCGTTACATTATAGTGTTTCAGAGGTTCAAGTTTCATTATATACTGCTAAAAATATGAGAACCCTTGGGTCACTGTAATAAAATATTAAGCTAGACTAAAACCCTCTCCAACCTTCTTGATAGCTTGTTTTTATTATGACCTACAAAAGTATAGATTTGTGGTAAAGAAGTTTATTTCATAACTATGAGGTTTTGAATTCAGCCTTATTGAGCAGTACCTTGAGCAAAATATCTTGGGCCAACCAATGTCTTATGAACGAATTTGGTAGACAGAAACTGTATTCAACCCAGGTTTGGTCATATAGGCACAGTCATAGCGGTATGGTGAAGACGTTTGTTTCTTGACCACATGGTTTCAGGTTCAGTCCCACTGCGTGATATCTAGAGCAATGTGTCTTCTACTATAGCCCGAGGCCAACAAGAGCCTTGGAAGTGAATTTGGTAGACAGAAACTGAAAGACGTGTGTGTGTGTGTGTGTGTGTGCGCGTGCATACATATGTATGTGTGAGTGTGTGTGTTTATGTTTCCCTGTCTTGACAACTTGTGATATTTATAAATTTTTATGAGGTTTCATATTTAGATGCTTTTATTAAATTCATTCAGTTGGTAAACATAAATAATTCTTGGAATTAAATGGTTTTGATTTACTGTCAGTTGACTTTTGGACAAGCCTGTTTATATATATATATATATATATATATATATATATATATATATATATATATATATATATATATATATATACACACACACACACACATATATAAACAAGGAGATTTTCTCCCCATCACTAAAATAAAATAGGATAGACCAATCTGTGATAGAAGGAATCCTAGCCACCATTCGCTGTGATTTCACTGAAGAATGATGGTGGTCATCTCATCTACCTTTTCATAGAACCAATGGCCTGAGGAATGTGAAGAGCCAAGTGCACACATGCACATAAGCATAATAAAAAGTTTCACAAATTTACTGTTTTATTCTGCTCCAATATATATATATATGACAACCATCCATCTACCAAATCCACTAACAAAGCTTTAGCCTGCCCAGGGCCATAGTTGTCAAAACTGTTGCCCATTTGGCTGGGAAGCAAACATCTCAACTACACACAGTTATGCTTGTGCCTGGAAAATCTTAGACGAAAATAGCAAATTAACAATGTTTAAAGGATAGAAACAAAACATGTTTACTTAAAAGATTAATTCCCAAGAACATCACTGAATCAATAGGAATCAATTATGGTGTATCATTTTGTTATAAGAAGCTTATTAGCACAGACCTCATGATGCTAATGGATGATGAGTGTTAGATGAAAAAGTAATATACATTGTTAGTAGAGGCTAATCATAGATCAGTGGTTCTCAACCAGGGTCCACATGACCTTTGAGGATCCATATAAGATCTTGTTGTCAAAAATTATGTGTATTAAATTGATTACACTTCCACAATGCACAAAATATTGTAACAATTTTTTTATACAATTCTGATTCTCTTTTACTCTTTTACTTGTTTCAGTCATTTGACTGCGGCCATGCTGGAGCACCGCTTTTAGTCAAGCAAATCGACCCCAGGACTTATTCTTTGGAAGCCTAGTACTTATTCTATCGGTCACTTTTTGCCGAACCGCTAAGTTACGGGGACATAAACACACCAGCATCGGTTGTCAAGCGATGTTGGGGGGGACAAACACAGACACACAAACACGCACATACACACACACACATATATATATATATATATATATATATATATATACACGACGGGCTTCTTTCAGTTTCCGTCTACCAAATCCACTCACAAGGCTTTGGTCGGCCCGAGGCTATAGTAGAAGAGACTTGCTCAAGGTGCCACACAGTGGGACTGAACCCGGAACCATGTGGTTGGTAAGCAAGCTACTTTCCACACAGCCACTCCTAAAATATTTTTTAAATATTGAATGGCTATTGGGATCCACCTGAGTAAAATAGAAATCAAAAGGGTTCAAGGACAAAATGTGGTTGAAATCCACTGCCATAGATGATGAAGACTGGAAATTACAAGTAGTAGTAAAATCAGATCTTAGCATAATGGTCTTCACAGAGGAGACGATGAAAGACCAAAACCGTTGACAATGTTCTGTGCAGCAGACCAATTGAAAACATTAGCATAGAATGAAAACAAAGACACTAAAATTATGACAACAATAGTAGTGGGATGAAGGAAGAGGTGAGGGGAGAATAGGTGAAAGACAAGAAGCATTATTGTATATATGTGGAGTGGGTAACATCATTAAGAAGTGATGTATGATATGAAGTGGTTGTTCTTTGGTGTTGTTTCTATGTACATAGTGTGGTGCGTTATGATTTGTAGGGTAGAACTGTTAGTTTTAATCTTGTGAAGTAAAGATTTTATTTTGTGTTATTAGTGGGGGTTTTTATTGTACTGAAGTTGATGTTAAGATAGGTTAAAAGAATACTGTAGTGGTTGAGTGGAGAGATTTAAAAGCCATGTTTTGTGGTGAAAAGAAATACATGAACGTTTGTAAGCACTCGTACAAAAAAAAAAAAAAGTATTTTCTAAAAGTAAATTGATAATGATATTCAAAAACAATGTCCTATAAACAAAGTCTGCAGTAAGTGGTGAGAAATAAATAAATTGATTGAATGAATGCAAAATTAAACAAAATTAAAATTCCAAAACAAATTCCTTTTATAAAAGGACAAAAAAAAATAAATAATATTTGTAATTAGAAGAGAATATTTGTAATTTTTAATTTTTGCTGCTTAAATTTCTGAGATGCCAGCAACACAAATTAAATAAATGATTAACGAAAAACCAGCTACAACCGCTAAGTCTTTGAGAACAATAATAAGTCATTTCCACCACTTAGAATACTTGTAGTGTTTTCTAGTTTTCAAGTGGCCTTACAAATTACATTACACAAATATCTTCAGATCTCCTCAGTTTGTTGAGTACCAAAAATCTGGCTAATGTCTAGGAACATTAACCCAGTTTCATGAGACGCAGAGAAGAAAAAATACTAATAAATGAAGGAATAAATAAAGAGAAACATGAATGCAAAAATAATGTTTAAGTCTGCTTCACAAATTTGGAGATCAGCAATGCTAATGAAAATGATTTATAGCTTACAATATAATATCCATAATACATCTTGTTAATAAAATTACTCTTTTTTCTTCTTCTTTTTTTTTTACTCCAATTAGAAATTAATTAACTGTATTTGTGAAATAATGCTTTAAGTATTTCTTAAATAATGCATCACTATTAAGTAACTTCAAGTAGTTACTTGATAGGGATGACAATGATGATGATGATAGGGATGATGATGATGATTATTATTATTATTATTATTATTCTAATGATGAATTATAATTTTCATCTTTTTTTAAAGACATTTCAGTGAATATTCAGGGGAAAAAAAATTATCATGCATTAAAGCATATAATAGTGGTTTCAAATTTTGGCACAAGGCTAGCAAATTTAGGGAGGGGGTAAGTCAAATCAACCCCAGTACTCAACTGGTACTTATTTTATTGACCCCCAAAAGCATGAAATCCAAAGTCAACCTAGGTGAAATTTGAACTCATGATGTAAAACCAGATGATATAGTGCCAAATATTTTGCCCAATGTGCTAACAATTCTGCCAGTTCACCACCTTATGGCGGCATATAAATATTGGGACAACCTTTACATACAGGATCAACTTCGCATATAGGATGTTTTAAGGCATATTTTTTTGTGGGGAAAAATAGTGTGTCTTATATGCCATCAAATACAGTAATTGAAAACAAATTCAGCTGAGAAATTTATAAACTAGACTGGTGGACTCGATTAGCCAAGAAATTATCTCAGTACCGGCATTCACTAAGGGAGATTCTAACAATACATTGACAGAGAGGTTTTCAATTTAAACCTGAAAAACATACAGTGCTTTTAAACATTTCCCAAGCCACTTGAGTTTATATTTTAACCTTTTAACTATATAGTTTAATGTTCTTTCAGATAAATGGAAGTGGTTACAGGAAAATTGTAATGAAACTAAGAATAAAGCCGAAGAACTGTGTTATCAGATATATTTCCACAGACACACAAACAAATATAAAAAAAAAAAGTTATCTGCATCTATTTATCATCAGTTCTTATGTAAGAGAATTCCAATTCAATACTGAAAGTGATCGAGTTAAGTAGATAAAGTATTAGAGTATCATCAGCTAAGATCTATAGTTGAAATCTACCGCAGGCATTTTATAGAATCTCTGGACAGAACTCTCATGTCTACATCTCTTTGTTCACCTAGCTACCTAGCTATTGGCAATAGTTATCAAAACATTCAAGAAATATTAGCTGCAATAGGCAAACATCCTCACAGGTACGGCTGTTTGGATAAGGCAGTTGCTTCACAACCACAGGGGTTCCAGTTTGAATACATTGTGTGATACCTCGAGCAAGAATTTTCAACTGTAGCCTTGCATTGGCCAATACCTTCAAAGAGGAATTTAATAGATGGATACAGAGTAGAAGTACATCGTTTGCATGTGTGTGTGTGTATGTATTTTTCCATATTTACATTTATCTGAATAATCCAATAAGTTTGAAACTTTATTTCAAATACATAACTTAGTAATTTGGTAAGTAGACATTGATAAAAAAAAGGGGGGGGGGTCTGTTATGATCAACTAGAACACTGAAAGAAAAGCCCTTACATGATCACAGTCCAATGGCTAAAACCTCTAAAAGTGGCATTTTATAGTCTTTGAACAAAACAATTCTACGTTTTTTGCTGACTTGGCAACTGGCAAGTGTTACCAAATGTCGGTCATTATTCCTGATTCCCTTAACAATTTTAGCAATTAGAATTATTGTCATGATGCAGCACTACCATGTTTTTTAATACTCAAAACACATGCACAATTTTTGGGGAGGTTATGGTTTATTCATGTATGTATGTGTATATATATGGGAGAATATACAAAAAATAACAACAGACGAGGACAGGTGGTGTAAATAACAAAACTTTCATTATTGCTTTCCAACAGTGTACAGCATTGATGTTTTCTGGTAATATATGTATTACAGAAATTG
>NC_068986.1:26860693-26873519 GCF_001194135.2 Octopus bimaculoides | reverse complement strand
ATTATTGCTTTCCAACAGTGTACAGCATTGATGTTTTCTGGTAATATATGTATTACAGAAATTGTGGACTGAAAAACATTCTCCACAAATACAGTCTTGTAGTCACAAACTTTGAGATAAAATCATTGCTTAAGAAAGTGTGTATATATATATATATAAATACACGAAAGCGTGGCCGTTTTCGTGCGGGTGACACGTAAAAGCACCCACTACACTCTCTGAGTGGTTGGCGTTAGGAAGGGCATCCAGCTGTAGAAACTCTGCCAAATCAGACTGGAGCCTGGTGTTGCCATCCGGTTTCACCAGTCCTCAGTCAAATCGTCCAACCCATGCTAGCATGGAAAGCGGACGTTAAACGATGATGATGATGATAAATAAAAGGTAAAGTGTGAAGACCCACTTTGGTCATGAATGACCATAGGAATGCACCTAAGAAGTTCTCATGCGAGGCACAAGTCCAGGAAAGGTTGTTTATGGAAAACAGCAGTTGCCCATGCATTTCAGCCTTCCCTCTCTACACCACTGGTGTTATCCAAGAGAAAGACAAAGGCTGATGCAGCTTGGCACCAGTGACATCACAACTCATTTTCACAGCTGAGTGAACTGGAGCAACATGAAAATAAAGTGACTTGCTCAAGAGCACAACACACAGCCCTGTCCAGGAATTGAACTACCTCATGACTGCTAAACTGCTAAGTTACAAGGACATAAACAAACCAACACTAGTTATCAGACAGCAAGGGGGAACAAATACAACCACACACAACAGGCTTCCACAGTTTCCAGCTACTAAATTCACTCACATGGTATTGGTAGGCGTGGGGATATAGTTATAAAAAAAAAAAACATTTGCCCATAGTCCCACAGTGTGGGACTGAACCCAGAAACATGTAGTTGCAAAGCAATCTTCTTAACCATACAGCCATGCTTGTAATACAGATATGGGGTATGGGGGGAAATGTTAAAAAAGAAAAGAAAAACATCCACAGGTGGGTTATTACAAAAGAATGGTCGATCCCTAGCATAGAGGTTCTCTTACAAGTTCTTGAAGGCATTCATACTTAGAATACATAGTGTTGTGGCAAAGCAGAGAGATGGGTGTTAGTTAACCAGTTGTCTAGACTCGACTATCTATCTAGATTGTACCGACAAGAGCAAAAGAATAAGATTCTAGTGTCTGAGCAACCAGACATTTTTACATAATTTATCTTACAGATAGACAGACAGAGATATTGTATCTACAAACATGAACACACACACACATACATACACAACTACACATCTACTTGATTGCACTATTCTGGTAAGTAAATTACAGCTTCTTCGTCTTAATTAAATAATTATTTTATTTAATTATTGTTGAATCAAATAAAATAATTTAATTCACCAAACAAATTGTACATACCCACTGACAGTAGTTATAGCACAGTATATATGGTGTTTTTATTAGTCCTTTTCACACTTTCTTAAGCAATGATTTTATCTCAAAGTTTGTGACTACAAGACTGTATTTGTGGAGAATGTTTTTCAGTCCACAATTTCTGTAATACATATATTACCAGAAAACATCAATGCTGTACACTGTTGGAAAGCAATAATGAAAGTTTTGATCATTTCAAAAACTTTCAAAGTCATACAGAAAAATTCTTCCTTTTATCCATTTACTCTTCCTTCCCTTTTCTCTTGATTTCTTCTTTTCTCTTGTTCATTCTTCCATTCTCTCATTCTTACTTTCATTCGTTCGCTTTTTCTCAGAGTGTGGCTGTGTGGTAAGAAACTTGATTCACAGCCATATAGTTCCAGGTTCAGTCCCACTGCATAGAACCTTGAGAATATGTTTTCTCCTACAGTTTCAGGCCTGACCAAAGCCTTGTAAGTGAATTTAATAGATGGAAACTGAAAGAATCCCGTGTGTCTGTGTGTGTGTGTGCACATGCGTGTGTGTGCATGCGTATGTGTGTGTGTGTGTCCTTGTCTTGACATAGCATGATGGTTGTAAACAAGGATTTCCATCATACAAGCATAGTTTCTTCCTCTCTTTCCTCCACCCACCCACTCCCTACAAATTCCAAAGGCCCTTTAAAATATCACAGCTGCTGCCCTTCCTCATCTAACTAATAAACAAGTCTTTTTTTTTTTTAATTTCCAGCTCCAGACACAAATATTTGGGAGGACAAAGTACAGTTAATTAAATCAACCTCACTACTTATTTTTATCAAAACCAGAATGATGAAAGACAAAAGTTGACACTAGTAAAATTTGGTCTCAAAGCAAATAGGAATATAATTCAAATAATAGTAATATTAATATCAACTAAGAATAGATGCCGACATGGCCATGTTTTAAAGAAGTTTACTTCTCAACTATGTAGTCTCCAGTTCAATCTCACAACATGGCATCTTAATCAAGTATCTTCTATTACAGCCCCAACTGAACAAAGTTTTGTGAGTAGATTTGGCAGACAGAAACTGAAAGATGCTCTTTGTATATATATATATGTATATCGGTTTGTGTGTACCCTAGTCATGACATCATGTAGTGATTGCAAATGAGCATTACTGTCAGGTTTTTGTTTACAGACTTGCATGAAAAACATGTCTAGTTATGGGAAAATATTACCTTGCAGGGAAACAAGCAAAGGTTAATGACAGGAAGGACATCAGAACATGGAAAACAAATTCTGTATGACCCATACAAGAATTGAAAAGTGACGTTAAATAACAATGATGATGAACAACCACAATACTCATAATAATCTAACAAGATTAATTATTACAGCATTAAAAATAATGATTTCCAACATTGGCTCAAGGCCAAAAATGTTGGCAGAAGATGCAGTTGATTGAATGAACCACAGTATATTACCGATACTGAATTCACAAATACTAGAAGAAAAAAATGGTAAAATCTTCCCTGATGCAATTTTAGAATCTGAAAATGTGAGATAACTAAATATTACAAAATACCAATAATTAATAACACTAATATTAACAACAACAATAATAACAACAACAACAACAGCAGCAGCTATAATAAATCATTTGGAATATTCACAAAATTGTAATAATGAATACGATAAAATTAATCCATCATCAGTCGTATCATCACTAGCAATTAGTCAAACAGCTCCATACTCTTAATTTCATGCTATGGACAAAGAAAAAAGAAAAAGAGGAGCATTTCATTAGAATACAGAACTGATGGACTAATTTACATGCCTCCTACACACATGCACACACACAATTAATACGAATGAATGCATGACTAAACAACAAAGCAGAAAGTAAAAGGTTGATGCACTCATCAGACAGACACCTGCAGCCAAAAAAAATAAAATAAATAGTCAAATAATAATAATAATAATAATAATAATAATAATAATAATAATGATAATAATAGACAGCTACCAAATATTCTCTGAGTTATTAAAAATCAAATTCGAAAGAGAAGATAATTTTTAATCACGCTTTTTCTCCAGCACCTGACATTCTGTATTAAATTACAGAAAATTAATTAGGTGATGGTGGGATTCCTAACTCAATTATCTTGCAGAATATGACAAAAACAATAATCATGATTGAATGAGTTAGTGGGGTGGGGATGGGTGAGCTGGGAATGTTCAATTCCTATTGGAAAATAACAACGGAGGTCTTTTAATTTCTATGCCTCTTCCTCGCCGCCGCCGTCGCCAAGGCCACCACCACCACCACCACCACCCCACGCTCATGCAACTGACAAAACGACCCAAGGGAGGTAACTACTATTTTCCCTATGGCCTGAAATAACTTGAACGAAATGAATGGCGAAAGAGGAAAGAAGAAAAATAATTTTTTTCCTGCCTCTCTCTCTCTCTCTCTCTCTCTCTCCAAAGCAACTTAAAAGAAAAACACAAAACGAAAACGAAGTAAATGCACACAAAAACAAAATAGTCTTGATAGAGATTATTTGTAGCATTTCAGTTTCATCTAAAATCAGTTTATCAATCCAATTAATGAGACTAGGGTAGCTGGTGGGAGATCAGAAAGCAAAAATCATGAAAAGTATTAACTTGTTACTTAAAGACAGACTATTTTTTATACATTTATACATGCAAGTGCCGAAAAGAGGTATTAAGCTTTCGGCAAACTGCGTCTGTGCTGCAAGTTCAATTCGTGGTCATAGCATTTCAATTTAATTCAGTTCTGTTATTCTTCACCCTTATGGTTTCTGATCTTAGTCAAAATAGCCTGGAGAGAAAGGAACACTGTCAGCCTAACTTGACTTTCGCATATATTATGAAGTGAGCCACTATGTGGACGGGTAGCTCAATCTGCAAGAAACAACAGCTAACTTACTCTCAAATCACATTCTGCCAGCTTTACAAAAGGAAAGGGTATTGGAAAATGTAATCTGAGATAAACTATATATATGAAAAGGTGAGATGGTCATTGTTAGAATGTCTGATCATAAGTCTACTCAACCTGAACAACCAGGTTCAAGCAACTGTTACAATATAAAGCTAGCAGCTACAGGGCTATTTTCCATATCCATATGGCTAACCATAAACACACACAACTGAGGCTTACAGATAGACGTTGAACTGTCAAAACCTGAGGTTTTCTTGCCAAACACAGTCATATAAACACACAAATTACTAGCAAACATGGCTTTGTGGTTAAGAAGTTTGCTTCCCAAGCATTGTGCTCAGCAGAACCCTGTGAATAATATTATATTATTCATGCTAGCATAGCAAAAATATCAAATATATATATACATATATATATATATATATATATATTTTTTTTTTTCTGTATACTAACTTAAAAGCTGCCCGATAGGGTGGCTTTTAATCTAGCTCCTGATGGAATAATCAGAAAAGAAAATGTATCAAGCACCTACCTGTGCACAGGTTGTGATCACGCTGGCATGACACTTCATCCAATCACACAACACTTTAACAACATGGAGCAAGCCTTCGTTTTGAATTACTTCAATGACATGTTGTAAATGTAGACGGTCATTTTCATTCCTGAATAAACAAAATATATAATTCAGTTTATATTTGTGTGTGTGTGTGTGTGTGTGTGTGTGTGTGTGTGTGTGTGTGTGTGTGTGTGTGTGTGTGTGTGTGTGTGTGTGTATACATACACACACACCATATTTATTCATGTGTAGGTCACACTATATTTGATTTTAACTGATAAAGACTTATACAGGAGTGCATCTTATAGACAAGTAAATACATATATAATACCAAAAAACAGAGGAAGAAACCAAAAGGAGATACAATATATATATATATATATATATACATATATAGCAAATGGCTCTTTATTATTCTTTAAGTAAATAAATGGAAAATTAGCAAAACAGGAACCTCCTTGTTTTAAAGTACCACATATGATTTTTTTTAATGTTATGATAGTGTTTAATGAACTCTTCCTCATCATCATAGTCGTTTTACATCCATTTTTCCATGCTTGCATGGGACAGTTGAGTGTTCTCCAACAGAATGTCTCTCCACTTATCATTCACTATCTTATGATCTACAGCAACCGTAAGTCAGTTTGTACCACTTCTACCAATGTTTCCACAGTCTACCTCATCCACAAGTTCCTTCCACTTGAATTTCTTAAAACTTCTATATTTAAGTGTCACCCTCCATATATATCACATATCTGTACCAGTGCAATCTTGCCCCTTTACACACTACATCTGCCTCCTCTTATACCTAGCTTCTCTTTCAGTTCATTTGTGCTCTGTCATTCACACACACACAAATATGATACATCCAGGGAAGTGAACTATATTTCTTTCTAATCACCACTCATCCTATGTAGCCAATGCCCATGTTTCACTACCATACAGCAACAACTTTAAGCACAAGTAACAGGCAATCTACTTTCATTAAAACAAAGAGAAAATCCTGTTGTTATTCTGGCTACAATGCCCTTGGAGAAGACACTTCCATTCCAAATTTGGCCACCTAGATAAAAGAATGCCTTATGTTGCTCAATGTTGATTGTTTCCAATCTTCTATGAAAAAAAAATTTGGGCCATGGGAAATATTACCTTGCTTGGAAACAGATGAACATTGGCAACAGGAAGGGCATCTGGCCATGGAAATTTGCCTCAACAAATTCCATCTGACCCATGCAAGCATAGAAAAGTGGATGTTAAATGATGATGAATATGAAATACTGATGAAATTAATATCTTTACCTATCTAACTGGGTATCTCCTTCAGCATCTGTTTCACTCAGAGCGCTAGACAATTCTGAAAAGAAAAGCAATAATTACATGAGAAACAATCACTCAAAGAAAAGAATGATAAAAAAGAAACAGAGTTTACAATTCTGAGAAATGCTAATAAAGTGATTAGTCTGAGTCACAATGATGAGTGTTGTACAGAAGATGTAAGCTCCCTGTGAGCCAAATCAATATCAATGATTTGATTTTGATTCCTGTCTTATATCCCATTCAATTCATGGATCACAAGAATCTTAATTTCTCAAGCACTTATTGAAATTCAATACTATCAATCAACTATAGATGGATAATTTTGCTTCCAGAGATGTGTGAATTAGTTTGGAAGACGCACATGGCAAAGATATATTCAAATGAGGTTAGAGCTAAAGACATTGGATTACCAAAGTCAAATGGACAAAGGACTGAGAAAAATGGGAAGATGCCACACTGCAAAACTGTGCAGATTCTCTATTAACTGATAACTATTTTACAAGCTTATGGGTCTTCTTCATATCCTGTTCTCTGATCTGCACCCCATGAGGTATGCAGCTTTTCAATACAAAAATTAAATGCAAAGAAATAAAAAGCGAAATAAGTGTTTTCAACAAGTATCATTGAGTTAATTGAAAAAATGGTTGTAAATAACTAACTGGAATTTCTTACCGGTATCTGTAGGTCCACGGCTTGTCTCAGTATCAGTTTCTATCACAAAATCATGAAGCTTCTGAGTTATTTCAGCAGAATGCCAATCTTCTACAGAGTTATAACCTAGTAGATTATGAATACAGAAATTATCAAAATACCAAGAGACATTTTTGGATATGTTTTGCAAAGAAAAAAAATTTCCAGTCAACTGAAAACACCAGATTCAACTAAGTCATTGATAATATTTTCCTATTTACAACTAAATGTTATTATTAGCACTGTGTATTTCGATCCACCTGGGTCACATTCTTGATAATAGTGTCTTGATTATTCTTCAGAGATTCATTTAAAATGCAGTTAAGTCTTAAAATAAGAAATTCTTTTTGATGCCAAAGACAGTATGAGGGCTATTAACTGTCTCAATTAACTATATAACTACTAAAAATATTTCTTCTAATTATATACAACAAAAAAAAATACATGTGGAACAATGGATACTTCTTTGTACTGTTTCACTGCAAACTTTGCTAGAAGGAACGTAACTAAAACAGCATTGAATTGCTTGAAACAAAACAAATACATAAATAAGGGTAGTTGAGAGGATTGCAAATTCCAAAACCAATTCTCTGCTAGTAATAACCACGCCTCTAATGAGTCTCATGGGCTATGGTAACGCTTTTAAAATTAAAGGACATATAACTTTATTACATTTCCCATAAGACACATACATAAGAGCATAAATATTTAGAAAACTTTGAGAGCAATCATGGAACAAATTTTTACTTTCAAAAAGTGGTTTGATGATAAATAATTCTTCTTTGTTAATCACATGAATTTAAGTCACATAATTCACACAATATTTTCTTGTCTAAAGACATTAAAATTGCTGCAACATTTAAATATCAGAAGTCACCAGATCATTATCATCATCACTTAATGTCTATTTTCCATGTTGGTATGTGTTGGACAATTTGACAGGATCTGAAAAGCCAGAGGAGTACATCAAACTCTGATGTCAGCTTTAGCATGGTTTCTATGACTGGATGACCTTTCTAATGCCAACCATTTTAGAGTGTTCTGGGTGCTTTTTACATAGTCCTAACACTAGTAAGGTCACCAAGTAACTCACAAGATCTCTCAATTGAATGGAGGGTAGTATCGAGGAAGGTGGCTTTATACCAGGTGATGAGAGATTATAGCATGATAAGAGGACAGGAACAGGGTGAGATACACAGTTACCCCAGTTGGAAAAGATAAAGGATGGTAGTGAAGATGTATCAGCAACCTCTATCTTTCCCAACTGGACAACCAAGTATCTCTCGTACACATCTCATAAAACTACAGATTTGCAGATTGCTCAGACCTGCATCTCACCAATGTTGTTTTTATGCCCAGAAAGCTTTGCTCTCCAGGCTACTGATGTTGTCCAAGGGAAAGATGATGATACAAGTGCCAATACTTGGCACCAATGTTATTGCAAGTATTACCATCAGAATACAAACAGCCTAAACAGATGTTACAAGGTAGTCTGTCTGACCATGCATTTGCACATACATGTGCAATCCTGGACAAGATTTTTTTGAGTAAGACATGCTGTTGTCCGTAAATGCAAGTCTCTCCACTCCATACCACTGACATTTACCCAAGAGAAAGGCTGCTGATTTGGTGTCACTGTTATCATAAGCATTGCTGTCAAAATGCAAAGGATCAGAACAAATACTGCATAGCAATTTGCCCACCTCTCTAAACAATTCTGACAATCCACTAACCTGGATTGGTACTTTATTATTAACCTCAAAATGATGAAAGGCAAAGTTGACCATGGAAGAATTTGATCTCAGAACACAAAGCCAGAACTGAATACTGCAAGGCTGTCTCTTCAATGTTCTAATGGCTCTTCCAAATGTAACACATCACTAACAAATATCGCAAAGGCCTTTCACTTGCAAAGCTTTGGTTTTGCAAGTTTCTTGCTAATTTTTAGCTTCTTTGTTGATATACATTACTCACACACACACACACACACACACACACACACACACACACACACTGGTTTCTGCACAATAACTACATGATTACATATGACAGATCAACCTAAAAAAAAAAGTTACTAAAAGAAGAAAGAAAAGCTACTCCAAAAGCAAAGTCAGTCAAGAAAAAAAAAAAAAACAGAAATAAATACATACCAGAAAGCATCATATTCTTCAGTTCATAGTTATTGTCTTTGTATGAAGTGTAATCCACACTGTTATCTGATGTGCCCACTTTGGAGTTTTTAAGATTGAGCTCCAATTTCTGTCCAAGGAATGTTGCAGATGTAGACAAGAGTTCAGTAGAAAAATGGACAAGACTGACATTGGTGGCAGCATCAGTCCAAATATTAGAGTTGCAAGAATTTGAATGCCTAATGTTCCAGCTACCATTAACGCCAGAAGCTGCAGCAACAGCTTCAGCTGCGGCTGCAACTGCAGCAATGTTGGAACGAAAATCGATTAGTCCTGCGCCGTTTGTCAAAAGCTGGTTATTTTTGCCAGTTAATGAGAAGTTTGAGGGCAAATCCTGCCCATCGATCAGTGTGTCAGAGAGATCAGAATCTGAATCATGTTCCAAGTAACTGCCAAGGTCATCGTCAGATTCCTCGGTTAACATATCATCCTCTTCAATAATGTCTTCACCACCTGAAATCAAATAAAATACAGATTTTGAATCATTTCAAATGGGAGGGGAGGGGGAATGATTACAAAATGGATAATTATGAAATAAGTGTCAATTTAACATTTTTATGATGGACTTTCCCATGGGTTTCATATGAGCATCCTGATGTTCAATCAAAAAACAATTTATTAGGAGGAAAGAAGACAGAACCCTGGTACCCACACAGAAATGGCATTGCTGGATAGACAGAAAAGGAGTAGGTATAAGGTCCATACACTGCACTGAATATAAGCTATGGATGTAGAGCAATCACAGGCAGACTAAGCTTCATACGTGATAGATGCACTGAAACAGTATGTCCCATGAACACACCAGAAATAGAACTCCTTGAATGCCCAGATGGCTCACTAGAGATAGTTGATAGTTTTTGCTACATAGGAGATGTCATCAGTAAGGGAAATGGTTGTTGTGAACGTATAGTAACCAGGCTAAGAACAGGTTCGAAAAAATTTAGGGAGCCACTACCATTGCTGGCAACAATGGTCTTTTCCCACAGAGTGAAAGGCAGATTGCATGATGCTTGTGTTTGACCTGCAATGCTGCATGGTAGTGAGATATGAGCCTTGAATGCAAAGGACTTGGAAAGAAATGAAACAACCATGTGTTATTGGATATGTAAATATGCCTCAACATAGCATAAATGTGCTGAGAGACAGATGGGCATAAGAGGAATCAGATGCAATGTGCAAGAAAGAAGACTGCACTGGTGCAGACATATAATGAGTATGGATGAGAACAGCTGTATAAAATACTGATCACTTATGTGGCTGGAGCCTGTGGACAAAGAAGACTCAAGAAGACATGGGATGAAGCGGTGAGTCCTGAGCCAAACCCACAGTAAGGAAAACAGTGGCCTTCCTATCCCCTCTCCTTGGACCACCAAATAATCACTCCTCATGCACTATGTCTCTATCCCTCTACTCTGCTCCTGACAATGGTATCTTCGTTATAACTTTGCTGCTAGCATCCCTCTAGCCTCCACAACTCAAGCACCACATCCTTTCATCCCTTCCCAATATTTACAGAATGCTGTCCACCTACCTTCCTCTTACCCACTTCCCCTATCTCTACCCTCGTACACTCCTGTAAACCCCTACCCACTACTACTCTTCCTACCTGAGATGCCACTTGGGCACCTCATCACCACTGTCTATTTCTTTGAAGGTACTACCAATTCATTCTTACTCTCTCTCCTAAATGTGAGTAGACATGTAACTTCTCCACAAGAACTTGCTCTGCCCCAACCTCGCATACTTTAATTCCCACCTAACACAAAGACGCTTCACCAAACACCTTGGATTTGTAGACTTGTGAGGTACATGGTGACCTCAATACTGCTGGTAACATGAAAAAAGCACCAAGTACACACCGTAAAGTAGTTGGCATTAGGAAGGGCATCCAGCCATAGAAACCTTGCCAAAGCAGACACTGGAGCACAATGCAGTTCTTGAACTCATCAGATTTTTGTCAAACCATCCAACCTAAGCCAGCATGGAGCATGGATGTTAAATGACAATATGTACACACACGCAGCTCTGTGTGTGTGTATGTGTGTGTATACACACATACACACAGGTGCATGTATGCACACACACACACACACACACACACACACAGGTGTATGTACTCATACACAGAGGTGCATGTTTACACACACACACACACACACACACACACACACACACACACAGGTGTATGTACACACAGGTGTGTGCGTATACACACATACACAATTCTTTTATATATTTCTATCAATTCATCTTTCTATATTAAAACATTTTTGGCTCATAATGAGAGCAACAGCTTCCTGGTTCTATCAGAAACACTAGCATTACCTTAAACATTAAATTCATTAAAGTTCACATCATGGAAGATTGTGACATGCAAGATACTAGAAGCAATAAGCACTTCCGCTAAGGAAATCATTTTCATAACAAAAGAAAAAAGAAAAGAAGAAAAAATACACACTGTATAAAGGCATGACATCAATAGTGTAATTCACTTCCTAATCAGTGAATCAAGAATGTAGGCTAATATTTACAATATTTGTTTTAAATTCTTCAGGAGGAAAAAAAAATGTTTGTGTTCTTTAACAAATAATAATAGTTTGACAAAAATGAAATAAGAAGCTGTGGAAAAATAAATAAAATGGAAATCAGTTTAGTGGCTGAAGGCAATAAAAATAATAAGAAAAAGTGAACGAAAGGATTGTACTGAATTTTTGAAAGTTTAGAAAATTAGGAACAAAATAAATAGATAAGTTGTTTTTATGTTAGTAAAATGAATTAGTTTAATGCTTTGCATACTCCCCATCAACTTCCTCTCTTAACTGTGTCAGATTAATAGTCATGAAATGTAAGTTCGTGAAATAAAAATAATTAAAGGTGATATAAAATCTTAAAAAAAAATTCAAAAATTCAAAAATTTCAAAAAGTAAAAATTATTAACGGAAATCATAAAAGAAGAAGGAAATTAAAAGAGATAGGCACAGGCATGACTGAGCGTTTGTCAAGTTAGCTTTCCAACGATGTGGCCTCAGGTTCAGTCCTACTGCATGGTACCTTGAGCAAGTGTCTTCTTATTAGTCACCAGTCAACTAAAGCCTTGTGAGTGGATGTGGTAGATGTGTACTGAAAGAGGCTCATAATGTGTGTGTGTGTGTGTGTGTGAGAGAGAGAGTGTATGTGTCAATTTGCATGAGCATGTATATGAGTTTGTTTACATTTGCACCTCTTTGAAAATTGCGAGCTACAAGGGGTGATATTGTTATTTCTCCTGTCAACCAATCATCTGCTGGCTTTGTGCCTTTGAAGATGTGTGAAATAAGAGATTCCTTACTTGTTAGAAGAAAAAAAACCCAGGTAAGAGTTAGCAAGGGAAAGGGCATTCAGCTGTAAAACAATGTCTCAATGAAATATTTGTCTAACCCATGCTTGCTTAGGAAAATGGACATAAAAATTATTAAACAACAAATGACTACATAAGGAATTGCAGAGAGTGGAGAATGAGGGATGAGAGAGGAGGAATGTGGGAGCATAGCGGGCAGATGAGGCAAGGAGGAGAAAGAGGATGGGGCTAGAGGGGGAAGGAGAGGTATGTGAAAGAGAGAAAGAAAAGAGTGAGTAGGGGATGGACAAAAGGGGAAAGAGGGAGAGTGATCACTGGAGAGAGGTATAGGAGACAGAGGAGAGGTGATGGGGAGAGGGGGAAGGGAGGGAGAGCGCGAGGGAGGGAGAGC
>NC_068986.1:26858330-26860327 GCF_001194135.2 Octopus bimaculoides | reverse complement strand
AGGGAGGGAGAGCGCGAGGGAGGGAGAGCGCGAGGGAGGGAGAGCGCGAGGGAGGGAGAGCGCGAGGGAGGGAGAGCGCGAGGGAGGGAGAGCACGAGGGAGGTGGAGAGGGGGGATTATAAAAAAAAAAGGAAACCACATAATGAAAATTACCTTCGCTGAGATCAGACTCTTCATCTGAAACAACAGATCCATTACTGCTACCACTGTGATGGCGACGTCGACGTCTTTTTAAGTTTCGCAAATTTAACTTCTTCTAGGTGAGAAAGATATAAAATGACTATATAAAAACAGTCCGTGCTATGGGTCTTCAGTTATAATGACAGTGAAGAACAATCAGTAAGTTGACAAAAATCTAATCTGTGGTGGTGAGAGGGATGACATTAGGCATGAGAACAAAAAAAGACCGTTCTACAGCAAACTGGCAGAAGGCAAGTGCACTGGCAATGGACAGGGAAAGCCCCTTCAAGGATACACTCAAAGCCTCACTGAATTGTATTGAGATCAATCCCAATGAGAAATGCTAGCACTGGGCCACCCTGCCTGGCAAAGCTGCACCAACAGAGGTACCACCTCCTACGAATAGAACAGGACTGCAGGAGCACAAAGAAAATGTGAACTGCACAAGTTCAGAGCCAACTCCTTGCATTCATTCCCAGCAGACCACCAGTACCCAACCTGCAGCAGAGCCTTTCAAGCATGCATCAGACTGATCAGCCACAACCAGACACACTGTGACCCATCTTCTCCCGTGTGTTGTCCTTGGCCATTGCTGACAACGGATGAACATTATTTACCACTGTTCCATCTTTGTTTTCTCGTCTCTGATGAAGGACTAGGGTCCGAAATGTTAAAGACCTTTTCCCTTTCTTTTCAAGCTTTACACTAATAACATCTATGTTAAAACTTGTCCCTCTTGTTTTGCTTTTTCTTGTTTTTGCTCATTCATACCACACACACACATATACATACATATACATATTTAAAAACAATAACAAACATAGTTATAACTTCAAAACTTACTATCAATGATACTGTGTTATGCTCAAGAGTATGAATATAACTCCAGCTTACTCCAATGATCTGATAACTAAAAATTATTTCCAATACAGAAAACTGGAAAAGATAAGCTTACCTTTTTATCTAGTGAAGTGACAGTTGCAGAATCTCCATTATTTTGCCCAGCCTGCTGAAGATTCCAGACAACATTGGAAATTGGTTTATCATTCCCTGCCTTATGTACATTTCCAATTGTTAGATGACTATTATCAAATGATAGGCCATTGTTTCCACCAGGAGATGAATGGCTGTTGTCATATTTATCATCGGCTTCATCACCTGAAAACAGTGAAAACATCATGTAAATAGAATATCTCTCTAACAAAGAGAAGTATTTTAGAAGAAGCTCACAGGCATGGCTGTGTGGTAAGAAGCATGCTTCCCAACCATATGGTTCCAAGTTCAGTCCCACTGAGTGGCACCTTGGGTAAGTGTCTTCTGCTATAGCCTTGGGCCAACCAAAGCCTTGTGAGTAGATTTGGTAGACAGAAACTGAAAGAAGCCTGTCATGTGTGTGTGTACATTTGTGTATCTGTGTTTGTCCCCACCACAAATGCTTGATAACCGATGCTGGTGTGCTTACGTCCCCATAACTTATCAGTTCAGCAAAAGAGACCAATAGAATAAGTACTAGACTTACAAAGAATAAGTCCTGGGGTCAATTTGTTCAATTAAAGGCAGTGCTCCAGCATGGCCACAGTCAAATGAATGAAACAAGTAAAAGAATGTAGCAGCGGATCTCCTTTACCAAACTTTAAAATAACAGTAATGTTTAAAAGTACACAAAGTTTGGATGTTCCAAGCTAGAACACCAATTGAATGGTAAAGACCCATTTATTTACTTACTTATCTATTTATCTTTTAATACTTAATCATTTACCTAGGTGCTTAGTTTCTTATTTTGCTAGAAACAACAGTAATGAACTATGTTTTCTTTA
>NC_068986.1:26852144-26856883 GCF_001194135.2 Octopus bimaculoides | reverse complement strand
ATGTATTTGTCTGAATATTTTTTTATTATACCTAAGGCACCTACTATGATAGGAATTGTTTCTGTTTTTAGATTCCACATTCGAGTTATCTCTATTTCCAGGTCTTTGTATTTTGAAAGTTCTTCCATTTCTTTTAGAGAAACGTTGTCATCTGCTGGTATTGATACATCAATTAGAAAGCATTTTTTTTCTTCATGATCTTTGACAACTATATCTGGTCTATTTGCCTTAATTTCTCTATCTGTGTGTATTGGCATATCCCAGAGTATGGTTGCTTTCTCGTTTTCTGTGACCTTTTCTGGCGTGTGTTTATACCATCTTTTTTCTGTTGTTATTCCATAATGTTGGCATAGCTTCCAATTATTATTATTATTATTATTGCTCATAATCTCTTGACAGGTCAATGTTTCAATTCCTTGTTGAGCCATGTCATTTCATTTCATTTACTTTGTTGATGCCATTAGGAAAAGACCAAATTGCAATCATAACTCCTAATTTCCTTGCTCACAAAAAAAAACAAAAAAAAACTCTAAATTACTATGTTCACAAGTTAGCAAATAACCTACACCCCACCCCCACCCACCAGAACAGTTTATCTGCTTCTAAAACTGTATTGAATAAGAATGCAAAATATTTTACCTGCTCCTGCAACAGCGAGTTTAGTGAGGTTTTCTCGATCATAAAGAGCTCCTTGCAAGCGTATGACAACATGGTTGAGGATGTGCGAGAACAGAGCCAATAAAAATGCCATGGCAGCAGTCACTTGACGGGAACCTACACAGCAAGACAAAATAAACAAGAAAACAATTTGATAATTTAATATACACAAACAAAAGAAATATGCTTTGCAAAACACCATCGATGTAGATGGAGTATTTAGTTATCCTTATCATGGTCAACATCACCACCAACATCTATGCCCGGCCACTTTTTGTGATCCTTCATCATCTACTTCATCACACTGCAACAGAGGAAACTGCCAATCTTAGCCATCGTGTATGTCATTTTCTTTCTGAAGGTATATCTTTACAACTGGTTGCTTTTCTTTCCCTTTTACCAATTTACAGATAGATTGGGTGCATTTTATCAGGACACCAGCACTAGAGAGATTGTCTGTATTGGAACAAAAGGTGACCCAACAGATTGAATGTAAACACTATATTTATAAATCAATTTAATTCCTAACCTATCATCATTGAAAATCTCAGCAGTTAGTTTCTTTCAGCACACACTCAAGATGCCCTGTTTTCCTATAACATCAAAAGTAAACAGTGTGTAACTTGATGATATATAACATGCACCTCTGTAGAGTTTTATGTCTAAAAATAAAATGATTTCAAAAATGTCCAACGAAAATTCTAAGAATAAAACCTAATTTGACCATTCTTACCAGAGAAATAGATGACAGCAATGCAAACCAATGAAATTCCAAAGACAATTTTGCCGAATTGCTGCTGGCTAAGCAGACATGTGATTGACATCTTTTAACTGTGACTATCTTATATTTTAAGGTGGTCCATCTCAGTTTACATTACTCAAATATGATCATTTTAAAGATGGTACAGTAGAGTGTGATTTTGGGGGATTTAACTGCTATTTCTAACTTGTCGAGCTACCACAATGATGCTCTTTGTTGCTTACAGTGGTGAAATATCTATCTGATATCTTTGTTGGCTTGCTGTTGACAGCTAAATGTCCTTATAATAGCCACAACAGGGCCAGGAGAAGAACAAAGGCACTTTCGATTGCCCCACTTAATCAATAGGTGTGCTAGGCTACAAGAATTTTACATCCCTTCACTCCTGTGTGAGAAGGAGAGAAGTGCTTCCCCTTTAACTACTCCCACCACACCTCACACACTAAGTCTCTGCAGCTGAGTCCTTCAAATGTATTGAAATAGTTGACCGTTGTTTATAAACATACAATTACAGCACAGTTGAAGAACTTTGCTATTGACTAGATGCTCAAGGGTTCATGCTGTACAACAGATGTCTTGTTTTTCTTGACAACACACATTACTGTGCTTGCTTCAGTCTGTTAGTCAAACAGCTGGTTGCACTCCTGCTCCAGAGCTGAATGGTGACAAAGAGGAAAAGCATCTAGCTGTAAAAGAACTGCTCCTATTACATGCAAAGATCCAGCAGAGTTGGAAAACAAAAATTAATCCTGACTATGCAAGAATTTTTTTTTTAAAATAAAAAAATAAAAATTTAAAAAAAAAACAGATATAAAAATAACAGTAAAAAAAATTGTTCAAACTAAAAGAAACTTCAAATCACTCCATTGCCAGCACCAATAATTTTGCCATCATCATCATCTTCATCACCACCACCACATAACCTTTACAGAGAAAGATCACAGCTCTACATAGATTAACAAATGCTTAGAGGTGATACAAAAAGAAAAATAATACAACAACTAACTTTATATTTTATGAAAGGCCTGAGGAGATGAGCTGGAGATGCAGAAATATTTCTAAATGTTAAGTGTGACTTTAACATCAGCAAAACAACTCTTGTCACATTTGCTACCATTGCATCTCCCTCCTCGACCTAGTCTCAAATAAGCTTAGGCTTGTATCGGTGTTTGGAAAGATTATTAATGAAAACAGTATTGTTAACTTGATTATTAACTAAAATACTAGTGGGAAGTAGAAAATGATGCTAGAATTGTTCATAATTTTGTTTGACTAGAAAATAGGAACAAAGAAAAACAAACTTTGGGAAATTTCAGAGAAAATGGTGTCTGTATAATAATAATAATAATAATAATGATGATAATAATAATAATAATAATAATTAGCCCTGATGCAATACCAGGCAGTGGTTCTCATGGCTTCTGATCTTAACTGATTGGAAGTGTTATCATGAACATTGTTTTGTCTTGGTATAAAAGATGGGCTACAGCAAATATTCTGTTCAATACCGCAGATTTGCTTGTCAGTTGTTTGACCGTAACCAGTTGAGCATGACTCTTAGTGGTTGATGATATGTGCATCTCTGATCACAAGCAGAAGTAGTGGGGGAGCATCATAGTCATGTGTTGAGAGGAATTCTTTGGGGTTTGAATAATTCACCTCTGGAAATATGGATGTTTCCTTCAACATCCTTAAACAACCCTTATTTAAGGACCATTTAAACAGGATGGGCTACTCGACCTGAAAAAAATTGTAACTAGGCCCCACCTGCAAGGTCATGTGCTGTTTATCTTGATATGAGATCACCATGTTGTGCACATATGGTTGTGATGCATGTGCCTGATGTACCCTTATCAGACAGGTACTCATGATGGGTATACTGGGCTTCGTATATTTTACCCCAGTGTCATTTTGATGGCATACACTACTCTCTCACTCAATAATGATAATAATAATAATAATAATAATAATAATGGGGCTGCAACAAGGGTGGAACACTGGCAAAAAATAGCACTATTTGGAACCACTCAATGGTGCTCGAAAAATAAGGGATGTTACCTTAGTTCACTGGTAGTGAACAGCTGACACCGTAGTACATCTCTAGCATTAGAAGCTGTACAGACAATATAATAATAATGGATTCAAATTTTGCCACGAGGGCAGCAGTTTTGGGGAAGGGATAAGTCGATTTCATTGACTCCAATGTTTTAATGATACTCATTTTATCAACCCTGTAAAGATGAAAGGTAAAGTCGACTTTGGCAAAATTTGAACTCAGAATGTAGCAACGGGCGGAACACTGCTAAGCATTTCGTCCAGAGTGCTAACGATTTAGCCAGCTCGCTGCCTTATTAATGATGATAATAATAATAATAATAATAATAATAATAATAAATTCAACTTACATTGAAAGTCAACAAAGTTTGCTTTAGAAGCATTGAGATGTATTGAAAGATACAGATAATAATAATGGTTTCAAATTTTGGCAAGGAAAGCAAGCTTCTTAATCACACAGCCACACCAGTATCTATACATATATGTGTGTGTTAATTTCTTATATCATATATTATATTATATTATGCACCTTTTCATACATACTTAGATATGGCACAGTAAAATCACAACAGAGTACCTTCTTCGAAATACTATAACAAAGTCATTTTGTTTATTAATTTTAAAAAAGTTGCAAAAATATAAATTAATAAATGTATAGATAAATAATTAATTTAATCCATTTCAAAGATAGAAACAAATAAAAAGAGAAAAAAACACTCAATTCAGATCACATAAATTTACAATTCAATTTGCATCATGAAAGAGGTGTGGGGGGGGGATATAAATGCCAGTAAAATTAGAAAAATATCCACATGAACAAAAACAAATTAAGACAACTAAAAGAGCAAATAAATTTTTTTCTTTTTTACAAATACAGTAAAAAGAAAAACATTTAAAACAAAAAAAAAATAAAAGAAACAGAAAAATACAAAATCTGCAATAAGAAGATAAAAGACTAACCATTTCTTTCAAGCAAATGTACGGTTGCCATGCAAATGACAGCAATCTTGAACACAATATCATCATCCAAATATTGGAGGTGATCAATGGAAGATGAACTGTGGTGGCGCAGGGGTGTAAACACATTATCTCTACTGTTGTAGCAGACAGGTTCATAGAACATACACAGATTGAAGTCTTGCAATGTTTTCTGACAACATTCTTGAATTTCAGGTGCTTCAACACTACAGAAAAAAAAAAGAACAAGAAAAAAAGATAAATTATTATATTGCATAAATATATGTATCTCTCTTTCTCTTGATATATA
>NC_068986.1:26844415-26852090 GCF_001194135.2 Octopus bimaculoides | reverse complement strand
ATATATATATAAATTTAGTAAATGGAGTAAAACGCATATGTTAACTGCATACTTTTATTTCCAACATATGTTTCGAAGATTACAAATTATACCTTCCATAGGAATAGGTGATGTTGATAAGAATGTAATCTTCTCTTCAGGGAAATGCATGGGAACCAGGTTTTGGTTAACTCAAAGCTATAATAAAAGACATTTGCCCATGGTGCCACACAATGGAACTGAACCTGAAACCATGTGGTTAGGAAGTTAATTTCTTAACCACAGGGCCATGACTGCACCTCTATGACCCTGGTTCTTTTCTGGTCACACACCATCAGTATAATAAAATTTCTTAAACAAGCACATGATAAAGAGCATTAAGATAGTATTATGAGATTAGTAGCAGAGATTAGCAGACTAAATGAACCTCTGCTGATACCAGTAATTATTGTTATCAACTCATGAGAGAGTAAAAGGCAAGATTTGAACACAGAATATTATGGGATATGAAAACTAAATACTGCAAGATACTTTGCTCTCCGGTGTATCGATTCTGCCAATTCTATATTATATATATAAGAATCTGTCTAAGAAGAAATAGCCAAATATATAAATAATAAAAGCCAGAAAGCTATGGAATAAGTAGGTTAGAAGCAGGAGAAAATATCTTAACCTTTTACCCATTCTTTGAGAGAAAAGAAAGAAAAAAGTATGGAAAAGGAAACAAACAAAAAATGAGAAATTTAGCCATGAAACTCTATGGAGTCTTAAATCATTTCTAGTTCCTTGAGTTTTCTTTGATCTTTTTTTTTATATATTTTTCACCTCTACAGTTCTACATTTTTCATCACCATAACACTGGTGGATATAGATGGTGGAGATGACGATGAAGGTGGGGGCCATAATGTTGAAGATGATGCTAAAAGTGGTAAGGCTGATTATAGTAGGTGTTCAAGTCTGTGGTGGTGGTGGTGGTGGTGGTGGTGGTGGTGTTGGTGGTGGTGGTGGTGGTGGTAACGATGATTGATGATGATGATTATAATGTGGTGTTGATGATAAAGATGATAACTGTATTGATGTGTTGCTTAAGGTATTGATGATGATGATCAAAATGATATGCTGCTTATGGTGATGCTGATGATGGTGGTGGTGGTGGTGCTGATAATTGTAATGATGATGAGGTGATGTTAATGAAGATAACAGTTCTGATAACTGAAATGATAACTACGACGATTTGATGATAGGGTGGTTGTGATCATGTTGAAGATAATGATGATGATAGCATGCGGGTGTTCAGGATCAGATGATGATGACAAAGATAACACTGATGACAATGATGGTGGTGATGACAGACATAACAATACCAATAGTGACAACATTACCCAGGGACAATCCTACCACCACTACCATTACCACAACCACTTAAGTTGTCTTAATTACATGCCCTTGTGGAGTCACTGAACTTAAACCATCATCATCATCATCGTCATCATCGTCATCATCAACATTTGTGGAAGTACATAATGTTTAGCAAAGAAACCCTCACAAATCAAAGCAGCACAGTAAGTGAAGTCAACGAACTCATCCACTCAACCAACATATAATCACTTGAGAGGCTGGAGTAAATACCCAAACAAATAAAACAGTAAAGATTGTGCAGAAAACGATAACCTTTAGCACTATTTCCATATGCACTGACCAAAAAAACCAGAAACGTGATATCCATAGATTAGAAGAGAGGTCAGTGGAGGCTTTGTAGTTAAGGATGGTAGGCTCTCCACAGAAGTAGATACTAGAAAAGTCTATTACATGTTAACATATAAAAATGATGAGTGGAGGGGAAAAAAAAAGTGAATACACCTTCATACACACACATGTGCACAAACACACACACATAAACAAGACACACTTCTCCTCACTGTAACCTATAAGCTAGGCTATCACATCTAAGATCCACGATACAACAGATATGGAAATCATGTTAAAGGAGAGCTAGTAAAGTAAGAGTGATATGTTGTGGCTGTACAGAGGGATGTTTTCAGGGGCTGGTGATTTTGGCATTAATAGCAGTAGAAGCATTGGTTATGGTGTTAATGCTGGTGATGAAGATCCAGAAATTGGGGGGAAAGGTGCTGTGATAGGGGTGGCATTATAGCTGTTCTTTAACCCCAGGTCAATCTTGATCAAGCAGACATACAATCAAAAGCATTCCAGTCATGACCATCACATTTTAGAATATGTAGGACTTTGTTATTTACTGTATTAAGATGATAGGCTGTGATTTAACAGGAATTTGGTGGTTGCCATTTCTAACATGTTGAGCAATCATATAGAGGATCCCTTGCTGATGAAGGTGGTGCTGATGGTGATCATGAAGGCGATTGAGATGATGGTGAAGGAACCGTTGGCAGTGTTGAAGATGGTGTTTTCTTATTGTTTAGCTCCAACTTTTATCAAGCAGACCTATGAGTAAAGACCCTCCAACCATGAACATGACACCTTTTTGTATATCAGGGATTACAATGCCCCAGATATACCTCAAGACAGTATAAGTGAGATGTGTGGGAGATTTGGCTGTTATTTCTAGCAAGACAAGCAATTAGGTGGAGGCAGCCCTATTGACTTATAGTGAAGCTGTTGACTGTGCTGATGAAGACAATTGTGCTGTTGTGAGATGCTGAAGGTAGTGATGGTGATGAAAATGGTGAATTTGCTGATGGAAGTGGTGGGGGTTATGGTGGTGAGTAAGATGACCACTACATTCATTTTTATGGCCATTTCTTCATGCTAGCATGGACTAGACAAGTATATTATTGAGACATTGTTTTACAACCAGATACCTTTCCTGTCACTAACCATTACAAGAAGGCACTGAAAAGTTCCTGGCTTTGGGTAAAAGAAAATACAAGAGGATCAGTTAATTATGATTTTTATGCAACATATTCCCCTCTCAGATTCGTACACTTATTGCAGCAGTCCTTTAGTTTTTCTAAACCCTGTAAAAGAACTTGAAAGGTTGGGCCTCCAACCAGGCCTTTTGTGATATCCTTAAAGCCAGGAATTTTGCAGCACCCGTTCAATTATTGGGTTGTCCCGAAAGTTTGTGCTGATTTATAGTAGCTTACCTTTCGACTTATTTGCCATGAAACCACCTCAATTGTGGGAAGAGGGTATTTTCAAGTTAAAGGAAAGATGGAGACGCATTGTGCAACAAAATGGTTCATATTTGGTTGATTAAAAATGTAATGGCGAGTATTTATTGACCTTTTTCTTTCCTTTAAAAATCGGTACGAACTTTCCCGACAACCATATATTTTGTTTTTCAAGAAAAGGATCTTTTATTCCACAAATGTTCAAAGGCTCAACTCGGGACTAGCTTTGAGACAAGTGCAAATAGCTTTGATAGAAATGCAAATATACACAAATACATGCACATACATACACACACACACACACATACACACACACATATACACACACACACACACACACACACACACACACACACACACATATATATATATATATACACACACACACACATATATATATACATATATACATACACACATGTATACATATCATCATGTCTACTTTTTCGTGCTTGCATGAGTCAAACAAGAGGGTGCTGGGAAACTGTTTTCCAACTGGATGCCTTTCCCTTTGCCGACCTCCACTTGTTTCCAAGTGAAGTAATAATCTCCCAGTCTACTGAACAACAAACAGCCCAGAAATGTGTATGTGGAGAACTGGAAACAAATGACACTGGATGAACAATCCTTTTATTTACAAAGATCATACATGTCAAGAGGCCCAGACATGTTTTTGTGTTGAACTAAAGCTAAATGACACACAAGTGAAGCCATTGTTTACAATCAGCAAACCAACACATGTGAACAAGGAAATGCACACATATACAATGGGGTTCTTTCAGTTTCCCCTCAACCACATGCACTCACAAGGCTTTGGTTGGTCTAGGGTTATGATAAAAGACATTTGCTCATGATGCCATGTAGTGAGACTGAACCCCAAACCATGTCGTTGAGAAACAAACTTCTTAGACATACAGCCATGCCTGTGCATACACCTCTTCCTCATTTATGTATACACTTGTGCATACATCCTCTTCTTCATTTAACATCCATCTTCCATGTTGGCATCAGATGTATGATTCAACAAGAGCTGACAGAGGTCAGGCGATTGTGTCAATGTTCCAATGGCTGCATGCCCTTCCTAATGCCAACCACTTTGCTTTTCTTGAGACACCAGCACTAGTGAGGTCATCATGCAACTCACTAAAGAGCCCCTTCAACAGAGTGGGAATATGACAGCGAGGTAAGCAGCTTTATGGTAGATGTTGAGAGATTAAAGTATGACCATGCATGCAAATCTTTCCCTCTCTACACCACAACATCATAGTTGCCTAAAGGGAAGCCCACCAAATTAAAAGCCAATACAGCTTGGCATTGGAGCTGTATCAGACATCATTTTCATAACACAAAGCGCTGGAACAGATAAGGTAAGGCAGACTGTCCAACACTAACATTTCCACCAATCTACCAACTTGGATTGGTACATTTATAATTAATAACAATATGAATAGTAAACAATATGAAAAATATTCAGAACTTACTTTCGAGAATTGTTGTAAAAGATATCCAACAAATAAAGAAAGTAGACAAAGAATCTTTTGATGTCTCGTGGTCTGTAAAGAAAGAAAGAAAGAAATTATAAAATTTACTGAAAACTAATTATGTCAGCCAGAATGGACAAAGGAATAATATTATATCAGATTTACATGGAGGATCAAGAAATTCTATCTTTTCTAACCTGAAGCACTGGTTGTACTTTTATAATTAAATACTTAAGGCTTAACCTTTTTAATATCAACCCACCAGAGACCACCACAGGTTCTATGGATACAAACTTCTTGGTTTAAAGATATCTTAATTAAAACCTTCCATCAAAATTCCATACAAATTTATAATCTAACCATCAGCTTATCATTTAAAGTCCATTTTCCATGCTGGTATGGGTTGGACGGTTTGAGAGGAGCTGTCCAGACTCCAACTGACTGTTGTAGCATTGTTTCTACAGCTGGATGCCCTTCCTAACGCCAACCACTTTACAGAGTGTGCTAGATGCTTTCATCATTTTAAAAATTAACTGAAACAAAGGTAGTAAATTTCAAGAGAAATATGGTAACATAAGAGTTAAATAAACATTCGATTAGATTTGTAGTCAGTAATCCTGGTACTAGATTCCAGAATATTAATTACTTTAATACAATTAAAAAGAGGAAATGGGCTGAAACAACTGACTCGATCCAATATATAACTGGTACTTATTTTACAAAGTCCAAAGATGGCTTTCACATAAGGTAATCCAGCCTGAGATAAATGTATAAATAAGTAGATCATACTGACCCCTGTACCTTGAGAGTATGCCCTGGCACTTTGCCACCATCTATCTCTCTCTTGGTCTACTCTACCATCCCATTTATATTATAATCCCCATTTCATGAGAGTATGCTCCAGCACATTGCAACCATCTCCCTCCTGCTCTCTCTCTCTCTCTCTCTCTCTCTCTCTCTCTCTCTCTCTGACTGGTTAACCATGTATCTCCTCCTCAGCAATACACCTGTTTTTGTTCTCAATCTTGATCACTCTCTTTCTTTCTCTGACAAGGTAATCATGTATCTCTTCTACAGCAAGACAACTGTTTCTGTCTCTCTGTCACACTCTGACCATTCATCACCTGACCCAAGATCCCCTCTTCCAATGCTCCCTCCCCTCTCAATGGATCTTGTCTTACAAGTTACTTGGTGACCCTGCCAGGGTAAAAATCATCCAGTCCACACTGCAAAGCAGTTGGTATTTGAAAGGGCATCCAGCTGCAAAAAAAAAAAAACATACCAAAACTGACCTCACTTGCTGGTGCCATGTAAAAAGCATTCAGTCCACTTTGTGGGCTGGTTGGTGTCAGGAAAGGCATCCAGTTGTAAAAACTATGCCAAAACAGACAGTGAAGCTTAGTGCAGTCTTTTGCCTAGCCAGCTCCTGTCAAACTGTTCAACCTATGCCAGCATGGAAAGCAGACATCAAATGATGATGATGAATTGTTACTGTGGTAGTAATATTTACTTTCAGATATACCCTATACCTCAACATCTGTAGATTATGTCTCAAGAAAAAGATTTACTCTATTGACTCAAGAGGGTAGAAATGGAGAGAATAGTCAAGCTTAGCAAGATTTAAACCACAAAGCTTGGAAACCAAATGAAATACTGCAAAGTATCTACTTTGATTTTCTATTGTTTGTGTGATATCCAACACATGCCATGGCATTGAAGTATTATCAAACAGTAGTTATTTTACTTAATATACAATACTATATTTTCTCTATTTTAATATTTAACTAACACCTACAACATAAATTTTTTTTAATAATAATTAATTATTGATATGAAACTTATATTTAATAAACCAAAATAGCTTTAGGGAAAAGAAAGAAAATTTGCTTTTGGAAAATGATTACAGAATTAAAAATTATATATATATAGAAGTAAAAATACCAAGCAATATGTCATCTTGTTTCTTAATAGAAAATTTCTTTTAAAATGTAAATAAGACAGAATGACTGTTGTAAAACCAGATTTAAATATTTCTAGTGTCAATGTTAACAATACAGAGAATAAATAAATAAAACATTCTTATAAACTGAGAAACTATTTACAAACAGATGCACACTAAATTAATCCTTTAACATTTAGATCACTGTCAAATGTAACACTTATTTATTCATAGTTTTGAATTACGCATGCATTATCTCACAGCTTTGAGATTTCAGTGATGTGATTGTTTATTTTTAAAATGTCATTGTTGGGTATGTGTGAGAGGCCAGGTCTGGTTGGTTTGAATATAAAAACCTGAAGAATATTTTTGGCCAGATATGACCAATTTAAATGCTAAAGGGTTAACTATTAACTATGTGAAATAATTAAGCATTACATTTGACTGAGTAATCTGAATGCTAAAGGGTTAAAGTAAATATTCAAGATTGATACAACATTTGTTTAATGACTGTTTGTTTTACCATGCTAGAATGGATTGGACAGGACTTTATTTGGAGAAGTATTTTACAACTAGATCCCATACCTGTCACCAACCCTCACATATCTTTAAATTATAGGTTTTTTTTTATTCCACAGGTCTTTGAAAGAGTGTAGAGTAACTAGTTATAATGTCACCATCAAATGCAAACATCATATCATCATTTCACTGCAGACATGAGCACATAAGACAAACTTCCCTATAGTTTCAGTCTATCAATGCCAATCACAAGGAATTGGTTGACCCAAGGTTTTATAGTAAAAGACACTTTCCCAAGGCGTCACACAATGAGATAGAGCTCAAAACCATGTGGTTACAAAGTGAATAACTCAGATAACAGGTGCCAGTATGGTACCTGTTATCTAAGTTAATGAAATAAAATTGTTATCTGATCATTAAAATATTTACTGAGTTTTCTAACATTTTACAAACTGCTTTATGAACGAGTGTCTTAGTTAAAGAACACACACACACATATATATATATATATATATATATAAAAAAAATATATATTTTAATTTTTTAGAAATTGATTTTAATTGAGTTTTTTGCCTGTAATTTTGGATTTTGTCCCTAATATTATT
>NC_068986.1:26819556-26844202 GCF_001194135.2 Octopus bimaculoides | reverse complement strand
ATATAAAAGTTCTTGACAGTGTACAGGATAGTATGTTATTAATGATACAAAGAAAAATTAGTCAAAAGAAATTCAGGTTTATTTATTTATATACAAAGATAAAACGTCTAAATTTTTCCTAAGGAAATTCAAAGATATTTTATAGCAATATATAAAAATATCTCTATTACTTCTGGCTAATTTTTTTCTTGCTATCATTAATACACATACACAGTTCCAAACTATTTATTCCTGTAGAAAATAAGTGTTTGTATCACCAAGGCTGACAGTTTCTAGAGGGAAATGATTATTCAAGAATAGACTTGTCTCTTCTGATATTAAATATTCTCTCAGTTAAACATAAAAGTAAGTATCTCAAGTTGACTGAACAGTTCTGTTTCAGAAAACAAATTTCTTACTTACCTCTGTTGTTCAGGTGGCAGATCACGGGGAGATTTTTGAGATAATTCAGTGAATCTTTTAAGATTTTTCTCCAATAGACGTTTTAAATTCCCATGGGCACCATCAAATGGCTTTTGGCTTACCAAACTGTTTTGGTAAATAAGATATAAAATAAGTGTTAGAGTCATTAAAGTATATATGAAAACATTAAAGCACATATATATATGGAAACATTAAAGAATGGGTTACATAAGCTCTTGATAATTATTCAGGTTGTGATGGTAAGTTAAAACCTAGCACCAGCCTAAGTCCAATCCTGCCTCTTAAACGAGAAATGAAATTGTTTACTGCAAGATCAACCTTGATTAAATGAACCTATGATTAGATGTCCCAACACCTCTCTTTTTTACATATATCTACAACAACCTTGCCTAATGCATCCTTTCTGTTTTTAAGATGATAGGGTGAGATTTGAGGAAGATTTGACTACTATTTTTAAGAATGTCACAAGAGATGGTAGACTTGATCTATCATCTATTTGAAAAGAATCTGGGATATCTTCAACAGAATTCACTCTAAAGCAAGCATTCAGACCAGGTCTTCAGTCAGAATGCTTTGTCTCCAATCAGAATACTTGAGATATCTTTCTCTCTCCTTCCCGCCCTCCCACCAGTCTCAGATACCCTGTAAAGAGTCATAGGCATCCTGACTAAATTTAGAATAAAAGATGTAAAATTCTGTCTGTCCAGGACCCCTGTGTCTCAGTCTACATTTACTCTACACAGACATACTTTTTTGAAATTAGGATGATCCCAGGATTGAAAATGAGCCTTTCATTTGGTTCTTGAGCAAGCATTGGGATCAGCTCTGGATGAGGATTTGTTATATGCTAACAGTTGAAAATTCAGATTTTAAAAGAACTCCCAAAATTTGTGAACTTAGAAGTTTTTCATTTAAATTGAATTTAAAGTAATTCTATATTGGTAGGGTAATACCATATTGGTAGGGTACCAATAAATGCTTTATTGTTATTGCTCTCTTTAGTTTTAGGCCACAGACCCAATTAGCCCTCCACAAGAGCCAGCTTAAAAGTCTGCACAGAGTGCAGCTTTTAAGCACTTGTGATCAAGGAAGATTACTCTGCTTACCTTAGATGTAGTACCTACACCATACAATTTTGTGGTAAAGTGTAAAAGAACAGTTCTAAAGACACATAATTAAATGAGTTGTATAAAAAGCATCTAAATTAATTTTCTATCTTGTGAAATATTCCTTACCTATAATATGAACTAGTTCACCATATACACACACACACACACACATACATATGCATGCATGCCGCTTATATAGAGACAGTGTAGAAATTTTAAAATAAAAGATGAAGTTATTTTATCAATGGGTCAATCTTGATCAAGTGCACCAATGATTAGAGGTATTCCAACCATGACAAAACCATATTTTAAGGGGTTATGTGTCCTTCCCCTTTTTGAAAATAGTAGGGGGAGATCTGAGGGATATTTGGCTGTTATTTCTAAGAACACTGCTAAAATAACAATTCATTTGTTCTATAGTCTCAGGTCAGCAATGACTGAGTGAACATATGATGAAAGGCATTCCAGTTGTGATTATCGCATCTAATTTTCAGCATATCCAGCACCACATTATCCAATGTGTCCTCTCTTCTTTTTAGACAGTTGGGTATGATTTATGGCAAATTTGGCTGTTATTTCTAGCATGCTGCTGTAGAGGATCCCTCATTAGTTTGCAAGAGATTGCTTAAAATTTAGAAGCAGTGGGATAATTTTATAACACCCCACCGTTTTATCATAAATTATATAAATAATATAATAAAATTATAACAATTAAAATTTATCTTTAATATGACAACAACATGCGAAGGTGCTAATATATATTCTACAGACAGGTAATTAATCTTAAGCGAAAGGTTAATGAAAAAGATAAAATATAACCAGTATAATCAACTCCTAATCATTAACTTACCATCTTATATAATGGTAAGCTGCTTCTGTGTGGAAATAACGTGACGCAACCAAACTTCCCAACTGGTTGTGAGGTATACCTTAAAAATAAAAAAATGGAAAAATAGATTACATAAATCACAGATTATCCTCAAACAACTATTAAAAATGTCTTTCTTTTTTTTTCTTAATTCCAGGCATTAACAACATTTGTGAACAGATTTACTTGTAAGCATTAAAGATTTGTAGGCACGTGGTACTTTGTTATGCAAACACAATATACTATGAAGTATACTAAACGTTTTTATAAGTCAGTATCACGTTCTACTGCGTCAGCAGTGCTTCTTATATTATTTTTGTTAAGGCTGTTTCTACAGATATTCTATAGAACTTATAGCTAGCACTGTTTTTTGCTACAACAATTTTTGCATTTCTGTTGACAAGTAAAGGCATTTATCGCGTTACAAAACATACAAATATACCAAGGGAGATAACTGCTGACTATGTTATGATGCCATGTTATCTATTATAAAAATTGCTAATACTTCAGAAAAAAAGCTATGAACTTCACAGCACCATATTCCTCCTCCGCAAGTTCGAGAATATATGCATAATATGACACATCGTTGTTAGAATTAAAACAGCTTATGCCATAGCAACAACAATGAGCTCTCGGTAAAGAGATTCCCTCTGAAACTCAATTTCAATTCCAATTTAACATAAGGCTTTTTCATTTATTTAAGCAATTCATAATACACCTTTCCTGTAAAAATTTTCATAACTATGTCATCATCATCATCATCATTTAACGTCCATTGTCCATGCTGGCATGGGTTGGACGGTTTGACTGTGCTGGTAAGCTGGAAGGCTGCACCAGACTCCAGTCTTGGCATGATTTTTTATGGCTGGGTACCTTTCCTAATGCCAACCACTTAGAGTGTAATAGCTGCTTTTACATGCCACCGGCACAGGTGCTATTTGCATGACACCAGCATGGGTGCCAATTTGTGTGACACCAGTATCTGCCACAACTGCAATTTTGCTCAGCTTGATGGGTTTTCATCTCAAGCACAACATAATGCTATGAAAATACTTTTGCTTAAAAATTCCTCAAAGGTGCAGGCATGGCTGTGTGGTAACAAGTATGTCGCCCAACCACATGGTCCCTGGTTCAGTCCCACTGCATGACACCATGGGTAATCAAAGCCTTGTGAGTGGATTTGGTAGACAGTAACAAAAAAAAGTCTGTTGTATGTGTCTGTCTCTCGCACCGCAGCTGGACAACTGCTACTGGTGTGCTTAAATCCCTCATAACTTAGCAGTTCAGCAAAAGAGAACAATAGAATAAGTACCAAGCTTTACAAAAAGTTACTGGGGTCAGTTCATTCAATTAAAATTCTTCAATGTGGTGTCCCAGCATGGCCAGTCTAATGAGTGAAACAAGTAAAACGGGGGCGGGGAGACTTCAAATCATCTCTGGTGTCTTTAACAAAGATGGAAGATGAAATTCTACCACATGTTTTAGTCTTTGAGGAGTGGTGACTTGTGCACTTCCATGACCCTAAAAAGCTATGCCAGTAAAGTGCAAGCTCTTGGTAGGACCTTCCATGATGGACAGGTCAAAGGATAGAAGCCAGACAAATAAAGATCACCTCCATGTAGAAGTTAAAGATGGGTTGGTGTAAGGTCAACACCCCTACCTAAAAGAAAAATCAAAGTTACGGAGGCATTGATGACAATTCAGAACCAAAAGGACCTGAAAGAGGAAGGCACCTTCATGATGCCCCATAATCCAAAAGGAGGAACCAAGATCCTGCATTACCTGTCAGGTTCTGACCCATAACTCACAAAGGAGGGAGGGGAGAGGATGCCTTAAAAATAACTGGAGGCAGGATACCAAGGTAGAGCTGAAAAGAAGAGGATTCAGCTAAAGAGAAGCAGAGTCGTGAGCAGTGGAGGAAGGTCATCAACAGCCAATGCTGCATAGGGAGTGAAGGGCTTCGGTAAATAAAGAAGATGAAGTTACTAAGAAATGAAGAGTTCAAAACTTACCAACATCAGGAAGGAGGCAAAGGGCTTGGTAATAAAAACGTTCAGCTGTGCTATTACTCAGACTATGGTCAAAGTCTTGTTGGTACCGGGCTGAAAATATAAATACATTTCATAATTATTTATAAAGAAATTATTTCATATTGAGAAATAATAAAGGATAGAAACTGAGTGTCTAAATAACAAAGGTTAATGTCTTAACCAGTTTTACATCCTATGTTCCAAAAGACTAATAGGATTGGTGTTTCTTATAGAGTCCATTAGGATCCCTTCAAGGATGAGCTGTGAGAATTTGGGCAAATAAATTGTTGTGTTTAACTCTTTAGCAATCAGATTATTCTGTCAAATGTAATGCTTGTTTATTCACATTACTTTGTATTAATCATGCATTACCATGAAGCTTCAAAGTTTCAATGTTGTGGTTGTTTATTTCTAGAATAACAATGTAGCTTTTCAGGGTAGATAAAATAGATACCAG
This sequence comes from Octopus bimaculoides, assembly GCF_001194135.2. Classification (NCBI taxonomy): domain Eukaryota; kingdom Metazoa; phylum Mollusca; class Cephalopoda; order Octopoda; family Octopodidae; genus Octopus; species Octopus bimaculoides. The sequence goes on along the minus strand of NC_068986.1, from coordinate 26,839,315 downwards.
TTGCGTACTGGGGTCAATGTAATCGAAAATGCTAGCTTTGTGCCAAAATTTGAAACACGAAATTGAGTGATTGCGTATGGAAGTTGATTTGTTGACATAAATTTGCCCAAGTTGTTATATAGTTCAAAGTTCTTTTTACACCAAGCATTCAACCCGAATGAGAGAAGGGATATCGTTGTTAAAACTAAGCCTCTGATTTACGTGACATAAGGTTAGTGCCTGACTGTATATTAAATTAGCAATAAATAGTAACAAGAATTCAATTAAGTCTCTAAACCATCAATCAATAAACAATTCCCAGCAATCGACATAAGTAGATTAATTTTTTTTCTTTTACTAACACCATTTTTAGTTCTATAAAAAGTTGCCTCCCTTGCTTTAGAAACCGTGTTACAGCTTTGTGCGCGCGCGCACGTGCGTCTGTGTCTGTGCGTGCGCGGTTGTGGATGTGAGAAGAGATTTTCTTTTTTTGTATTCCTTGTAGTAATTGACAGAAACAAATTGAAAATTGCAACATTTTGTTTACAGGCAAACATTTCTTCAATAAAGACCTTGTATACTACCTCTACGCTACCGTTGCAAAATACAATTTTCCCATCTACTGCAAACTAATGACCAATGTCGCTCTCTTAAATTATGTCCAGGGTGAGTCTAATTGTCTTATGTTGTTATTTAGTATGTCCCAAGACAAAATAAATTATTTCAATAAAAGACCAAAATGAAAGACTTGAGTCAGTTAAATAAACTGCTCTCTCTCTCTCTCTCTCTCTCTCACACACACACACATCAATAGAAATCAATATCTGGGAAATTCCTTTAAATGATGTATTAAAAAATGTTACGGCAGCAAATTAATAGAATCTTTAGAATAATGCCTATCATTCATTCCATCTTTCCAAGAGTTTTCTCTGAGTTCAAATCCCATGGCAGACGACTTTGCCTTTCATCCATTGGAAGTCAATAAAGTACTAAAAGAGCACTGAAGGCAAATATCTCTCTCTCTCTCTCTCTTTCTTTCTTTCTCTCTCTCTCTCTCTCTCTCTCTCTCTGGTTTGTTTGTAACTTGTGATTAAAAGGTCCAGGCTTGTCACATCATCATGTTGGTTCAGCCAGAGAATTGCACTAAGCTCATACATGTCTGTGGAATACTCAGCCGTTTACATGTTAACTTCATGAGTAGGAATTCAGTTGGTCGAACAACTGAAAGCTCCTTGTCAAGAACAATGAATAATCCACCATCAAAAGGATGTATTTTATCATATTTATATTTATTTATTTTATATAAATTTTTAACGGAAAGAAAATGAGATGAACAATATTCATGCCTTACTCAAAAGGAAAGAAAGTATGAGTGTCACATCTTTATTTTCCTTTTTCTATAAAAGCTAAAATGCTGTGGCTATGATCTTCACCCATCAAAAAACTGAAGCTAAAAAGCTTTTAGCTGACTGAAGATTCTAATCAAAGATACTGTGTGATAATGAGGACACATAGAATAACACTTACACACGTTTGTACACACACACACAATGATCTGTGGGATTTTTCTTAGTATGTAGCTGCCAGTTCTACACACAGGGCACTGTGTTGGCCTAAAGCCAAATCTGATGGAGCCCTACTCTCTTACATCATTGTGGGTGACATCTAGCCATAGATAATCTCCTTCTATACACTCCATCTAGTGGATGTTACAACAATTATAAAATGAAATTTGAAAATTCAGATATTTTACTATTTCTTGAAATGTATATTTTTAACTTTTCCATCACTACATTTTTGTTGAAATCCACTGCTTATATATTTCAACTAGCAGAGAAACCCGGCCTTGCTCGAGATTAAAATAGCTTATTATTGTTTCCCCTGTTTCGGTATTATAACCAGATTTCATTCAGTTCTACTCAGGCCACATTTTAAAAGATGAGGAATTTTGCCCAAGAGGGTTTTGTTGCCCTAGTAACCACAGCTTCTGAGATGGACATTTCTAACCCAGTCCAGTCACTTCCTCGCCTCATTTTACATGTCCCTGTAAATTTTCACCACAATCCAAGCACGCCTACTGCCACTGAATCCTGCATAACCACTAAATGAGACACGCAAACATACAACTTTCAGCTGTTTCACTTTTATATATAGAGATAAATTTTGAAAATAACCAACAATTTCAAGGGATTTACAAAAATAAACAATCTTATCCTTATTAAGCTTATGTCTAGAACAAAACAAAATATTTCCTAAAGGAGATTATGCTGAAAGGTTTGACTTTATGAGCACATATCTTTTTAAATAAGGTTACCTCAGCCAGGACGGTATCAAAAGGGTTTACACCAATTTACATTAAGAACTCTATGATATGTATTTTCCAGGGAGATTACAAAGCACAGTAGTATCATTTAATGTGCGTTTTTCATGCTGGCATGGGTTGGACAGTTTGACAGGAACTGCCAAGTCAGAAGAAGGTAACTGTCAAGTTAGAAGCCCTGCTGTCTGCTTTGACATGGTTTCTACAGCTGGATACCCCTCCTAATGCCAACCACTTTACAGAGTGTACTGGGTGCTTTTTGATGGCACCTGCAGCAAAAGTCACCAAGTATCTTGCAGGACTAGACCCCTCAACTAGGCTGAATAGTATTGGGTGACAGAAAACGGTGTCTTGTGCAAAATTCAGTGCCAGTACTTGACTACATAATTTTAATTTCAAATTTTGTTACAGAGATCGAGTTCCTTTGCTAACAACAGGCTACCCATATTTTACGGCAACGTATTTATTTAACAGTATGAAAAGAATCCACAGTAAAAATAAATCTGCCTACATTAACCAAAAAAGAAAATAAAACATCTCCATATGTGTATGATAGAAAAAAAGTCCTGAAAACTGCAATTTAAGGGATATAAGGTTACCTAATGATTCAAGCAAATTAGATGTCTTTCACTTACCAATATCTCCAAGGTAAACCAGACAACGATGGCACGCTCCTAATGCCCACTCTTGAACAGTAATGCTCACCTCTTTCTTCTTTGAGTTATGTAATTGACTCTTTTTCCCTGTTAAAAAAAAGTGGACATTCAGCTGATGATGATTCCTAACAAATCAAAAATTAAACTAATGGCTCTTAAAGACTATGAGCTACATAGAAGGTACATTTAAAGATTAAACAAATTTATTTAACCCCTTAGTATTTAAGCCAACCATATCCGGCCCAAATATTCCACTGGTCTTATGTTGGAACTGGCCATAGTCAGCCTCTCACACCTACCCTATAATGTCGTTCTAAAAATAATCACAACACTAAGATTTAAAAGCTAAGAGATAATGCATGGGGAATTCATAACAATGCAAATAAATAAGCATTACATTGGATAGAATAATCTGAATACTAAAAGGTTAAATAACAATTTACAAAAATTAAATTCCAGTATTAGAAATGCTTAGTATAGTTATTTATACCTGTGCTGTGATCAGGTACAACAGGGAAATCCAACTTTCCATCCAACTGTAGACAGAACTCAGTCTGTAGGCGTAAAAGGAGGTGGTAATAGTATCCAGTAGCAGCAGCAAGGTGAGTGCGGAATGCTGTCTCAAGGGAGCCATGAGGGCGAATATGCTGAAATTGAAGGAAGGCAAAAAAAAATTTTAAGTTATATTGTAATCATTCGTAATTGTTTCTTTTGTAAAATTCTTCAAACTTTGATATGAGAAATAAAACAAAATAATGGAGGCATAGGAGTGGCTGTGTGGTAAGTAGCTTGCTTACAAACCACATGGTTCCGGGTTCAGTCCCACTGCGTGGCACCTTGGGCAAGTGTCTTCTACTATAGCCTCGGGCCGACCAAAGCCTTGTGAGTAGATTTAGTAGACGGAAACTGAAAGAAGCCCATCGTATATATGTATATATATATATATATATGTATGTGTGTGTGTGTGTTTGTCCCCCCAACATCGCTTGACAACGATGCTGTTGTGTTTACGTCCCCGTAACTTAGCGGTTCGGCAAAAGAGACCGATAGAATAAGTACTAGGCTTACAAAGAATAAGTCCTGGGGTCGATTCATTCAACTAAAGGCGGTGCTCCAGCATGGCCACAGTCAAATGACTGAAACAAGTAAAAGAGTAAAAGAGAGACATATGTTTGAAGAACTAATAAAAAGACAGAAAAGACTATTGACCCTTTTGATGAAATAATTAATAACTAGAGTCATTGAGCTCGATATTTTGACTCAATACATTTGAGCGAGATCGTTGCCAGTGCCGCTGGACTGGCTCCTGTGCAGGTAGCACGTAAAATACACCATTTTGAGCGAGATCCTTGCCAGTGCCGCTGGACTGGCTCCTGTGCAGGTGGTACGTAAAATACACCATTTTGAGAGTAGCCATTGCCAGTACCGCCTGAATGGCCTTCATGCCGGTGGCACGTAAAAGCACCCACTATATTCTCAGAGTGGTTGGCGGTAGGAAGGGCATCCAGCTGTAGAAATTCTGCCAAATCAGAATGGAGCCTGATGTAGCCATCTGGTTCGCCAGTCCTCAGTCAAATCATCCAACCCATGCTAGTATGGAAGGCAGGCGTTAAACGATGATGATGATGATGAGTACACTAAATGAGAACAGACTGAATACATTAATCTTTTACTAAACTGTCAAAGAATCTAATAATATGAATTTAACATTATGGGTGATAACTGTTGTTTTGCAATTAAGCACAGATTCTTTGAGAATTTGTTTAGATACTTACTATTATTTATGATACTAAGAAATAGAAAACAAATTGGGATTTTGATTTTGTCAATGAATAAAAAATACCAAATGATTACCCGTTTGTTGCGCTTGACAAGTTGGATGATATCGTAAAAGACCTTCCGCCACAGAACTTCTTCTGCCTTACGTCCATAGTCAATAGGGTTGTAGAACATCAAGCGCTCACAGTAGTATTTCAACCTACATCCAGAGAAAGGAAAAGTAAAAACAGAAAAAGGTTGAATAAAAAAAATTCAACATCAGTTTCCCCAACTATTAACATTAAATCTTGCAAATAAAGAAAAAAATACTAATTATCACAAAGTACTAGTACCAAGATGGAAAAAGGAAGAGTTATCAAACAGAAAATATATAAGGGTTGAATGTAAATCCACTCTCCCTGCACCCCCAAAAAATAGCCACAATTAATTTTAAATATTTTGTTTTAATATGTTTATTTTTTAATATTTAATATGCTTATTTTTTAAATGGTGACTTAGAAATCGTACCACAAATTCCAAGCACTAGAAGCCAGAACAGAAATAGAAAATGCTTAAAATATATCAGACCATTTTACTAGTGTTCCAGTACTTGTGTAGATACCAGAGAGCAAGACAAGAGAGCCTCTAGATGACCATTCAACCTGCTAGAAATTATCAGCTAACTCCCCATTAAATAGGAACAATACATTGGAAAATACAGCCATAAACATAAAAAAGACAAGATAGCTACTCAGTAGGATAATGTAATCCTAGATAAAATAAAACAAAGGAATGGTCATCTTTGAAATGTCTGACTGTAGATCTGTTTGGTCAGAGCTAATCTGAGCTAAGCAACAACAACAGCAGCAGCAGCAGCTGCCATCATCATTATTTAATATCTGCTTTATACAATATGAATTACACACGAAACATTTGTTTTACTTCTAGATATCCTTTCTAATGTAATCATTGCATTATAAACATGGCAGTACAATATACAGGTTGTGTGGGCTACATTTGACAGTTTGCATAAAAGGAGGAGAAAACACAATATTCCAACCCAATCTTTTTCTTTTTTTTTTTTAAATCATAAAGTATCAATTAGATTATAGCTGGGAGATAACAGTTTACTCAGCTTCCACCACAGCCTCAGAAGAGTTCCAGAAGATGGCACAGGTGTTCCTTACTGTGTCCCTGTGAAGATCTCCAAACACCTCCAGCTCAGCCTTAGTGTTGCAGGCAGAGCAGTTGATGTCCTTCAACAATGCTCTAGACATAGTAATCAAAGGTACTACAATCAGTAGGAAGTTAGAAAATTAAGGCTGCTGAAGACACGGGAATTCTCTGACAACCATTTCTGACACTTTCCAGGGGTATGGAAAGGAGCCAAATCCTGCTGCAACACACACAGCTTTCCAGTAGCAACCCTCTCGAGCCAGGGTTTGACAATAGTCTCCAGAGCACAAGGCCCTGTTCCCAGATGAGGCGGGGGGGGGGGGCATGAAGTCACCTTCACCAGAGACACATACAAAGAACCAGTACAGTTTCAAGGAACTTGGTTTTCATGATGCCTGTGTCCCATTATAGAGCCTTTACAGTGTTCAGGGAGCACTGAGCAGCAGTTATGATGTTGGCATTTTAATACCCAACACGAATCACTATGACATTTAGATGGCTTCCAGTCTTCTGTGTCAGCTAACTTTTTCTCAACCATAACTGTAATCTTTAATCTTTATGCTCTCTAATCTTTAATTTTTATGTTCTCTAACATCATTGACTTTTCGCCGAAACATCAAGCTGTTCTTGAAAAATGAAGACATAAAAAATCATCAAGTTTAGTCTGAACACCTTGTACTTTGTCAATTTTTGTCTTTATTATTATTATTATTTACATGGGCTTAATGTTTCCAATCAAAGGCTACAGGAACAAACAATTACTTGAAATAGTGATATGATTAGAAAATATAGTCACAAAGTTGCCTACTTGTTTCGTAATCCAACAGCATCTTGTGTAAATACATTTCTGTAGGCACGTTTTTGCTGGAGGAGATCATCAAGTCTACGAATAGCATCCAAAGCTGCCCTGTAATTTGAAAGAGAAAGTAACATCAACGTTAGTGGAACAATGTTAGAATTCTCAACATAATAAAAAATGGAAACAAGAAAAAGGAATGAAATCTTTGTAGGAGAACAGGATAGATTCAAATTGAAAAGAAAGTTGCCTGGAGCAATGATTTAACTTTTTACTATTCAGACTCCTCTGTCAAATGTAATATTTATTTATTCACACTGTTTTGAATTAATCATACATTATCTCATAGTTCTGAGATTTCAATGTTGTGATTATTTTTAGAATGACATTGTAGGGCAGATGTGAGAGGAGCCAGCCAGTTTGAACAGGTTCAGGCCACATGTGGCCCATTTAAAGGCTAAAGGGTTAAAATTATTATGCCTTCAGCATAAATGTGACAAGTTTCCCTACATTTAAGTAGCTCACCATCAACTTTGAAAAATGGTCTCAGACAAGTTGGTATCAAAAGGGTTAAATAGACAAAAGAGTAGAAAACTTCAACTATTTGGGTTCATGCATAAAAATTACAATTAATTAAAACAAAATTCTGGGCCTAGTTCTACTGTAAGGGACTTTGAGTAGTTGTCTTCTACAATTCCAGATTATCCAACTAGTGGGTGAAATTTTATAGACAAAAAAATGTGTGAAAGCCTCTTGTGTATGTATGCATATTGCATTAGGTGTATCTTTTGCCAATGTACAAATCCACAAAAAAAAAAAAACAGCTTGTTCAAGCAAATATGTCACTTTGCCATAAGAAATGCAGTGAACCCTTGACTGACTCATTGGAAGTGTATAACCAACTGCTATTGTTCATAAAACATCTGATGATGAATTTGATGATGAAGATGCTGATGATGATGATGATGATATAAATGTTGACAAGTTTATGAGGTTAAACAATTATCACATATATGACAACTTGTCGTTACTTTGGCAACTATTGACCCATCTTCACTTCCAACACCACAAAGATGGAGAAAAATCATAAACAACCGTTTCCTTCATTACCTTTAGTCTCACTGTCTCTCTCTCTTAAGGACTGCCAATACAGATTCCATAGAGATCAATCAATATATCATAGCCTAGCATTCCTAAGCTATACACTAGCAGTCTCTGAATTTCACAAAATGCAATGGCATTGAGTTCAGTGAAGCCTTCAACCATGTCTGACCCTCCTGAGCTTATCATCTAAAAGCTCCATTCATATAAATCCCTTGGATGGGAATTTCGTTATCAAACCATTCCAATACTGTATGGTGCAGACAGAATTCATTTCAAATCACTCTATCAACTCTAGGTTCAGTTATGTATCCCACACTCCTTTTTTTCCGTATTAACGACAAAATTACTGCTACCTTCTAATAACACACACTCTAATGTATGTCATGCTACCCTTACACCTCCTTAACCTTCTGCATACACGTATCAATCATGATCAATCTAGATCCATGATGTCAGATAATCGCTACCTACATGAACAGACACCTCAAAATATCAAGTGCAGGAGGAGACCTGACAATCTAGAAATGTGCCCTCAGAGAAAGCCTTCAAAATCACTATGAATGTTAACTCTCACAATCTCTGATCTTACATTGTTACCTCACACGCATGACATTACCTATACTGCGTCTTGAAAAATTAACTACCTCTTTAGGACTGAAAAAATACTTCAGCTCTGTTGACCTAACAAAACTTAACTCAAGCAAAAAGTACATGGAAGTACAGCTCATCTACCTGGAATGGTGCTATTACTACACATAAACATCCTACACTATATCCAAAGTAGTTAATTCAGCTCACAGACAGGGATTCATTCATCTCCAAACTATACTCAGTCTTACGCCTGCACTATTTCTTCTCTCTGCTTCAGCTGCCACCACAGTAACAATCTCTACTCTTCTGAACTACCTAGTTATTTGCACCTGCTTTTCTTTCAAGTTCACTTGAAACATTTGTCTCTTCTCTCATCACCTTTGCTCTATCTCACTAACCAGATTCTGTAGGAAACACTTTTGTCAATCAGATCTCCCTAGAACTGCAACTTTCTGAAATTACCTCACTCACCATCCACAGTTTTCCGGCAACCATTAACCTACAAACAAATACATTCTAACTGAACAATCATCATCATCATAATCATCATCGTTTAATGTCCGCTTTCCATGCTAGCATGGGTTGGACGATTTGACTGAGGACTGGTGAAACCAGATGGCTGCACCAGGCTCCAATCTGATTTGGCAGAGTTTCTACAGCTGGATGCCCTTCCTAACGCCAACCACTCAGAGAGTGTAGTGGGTGCTTTTACGTGTCACCCGCACGAAGGCCAGTCAGGCGGTACTGGCAACGGCCACACTCAAAATAGTGTATTTTATGTGCCACCCGCACAAGAGCCAGTTCAAGGACACTGGCAACGATCTCGCTCAAAAATCCTCACACATGTCACGTGCACAAGTGCCAGAAAGGCGACGCTGGGCACAGGTGCTATCCCGATTTCGCTTTCCCCAATAAGTTTTCGTAAGCTGAGTTTTGTGTCCAATGAAGGAGATGACGTTGAATCATGCAACAATAATGAGTAGCACCTATCCCTTATTGTAACGGTTATAAGAAATAAACAGAGTTATGTAACTCTGCCTTATGTAGAGTTTGAACCAGAAGAATTTTGGATAAATATTATTAGTGGTCATCAAGAAGGGCATCCAGCTGTAGACAAAAATCTGCCTCTACAAATTCTGACCACCCCACACAAGCATGGAAAAATGGAGGTTTAACAAAAAAGAGTATGACGATGGTGATGATGATAATGATGATGCCATCATATTTCTCATGCATAAATTCTATAAAAATGTCAGTATTTACTTTTAATTAGATAATGCTCTAAGAGAGAGAGAGATTAGCATCATATTGATCCATTATATACTTGCTAAAGACAAAAAGTGCATATGTCACAGAAATCATGAACTATTTTACAAAACGGTATCATGAGTTACCATTTAACAGGAAGACAATCCAACATGTCATCTTTGATAAGCTCAAAATGTCATAAATTGCAAATTAGCAATATATGTCTGAGAAGGAGAAAAAAAAACCCCACCTAAAACACAGAAAAAAATATAGTAATATGAGATATGATTTGACAGGTCAACTTTAGTAAGCTCAAAATGCCACATATTCTTCACAGAACCATGACAAAACTATAAAACTGAAATATATGTTGGTAAAGGAAGAATAGTAAATAGTAAAGAAAATGGTAAATTAATCAATGTCTTTATTAGTATGCCAAGATGCACTAGTACAGCAATAAAAAACATGATAATTATAATAAGAAATACTAACTGAAGTAGTTTTTATTGTTGAGCCACACTGCAAAAGCACACATATTCATTATTATAAATTTTCTAAATGTTTCATTTCTTCTCACAAAACATAAGAAGAATTGCAGGAGATTCTGAAGTTGTCTAGAGGCCGTGGTTGAAGCCAATGGCAATTTTATTGAATAAATTTACTGTAGTATTTCAGGATGTTTTTATGAAATTTTGGTAAATATATCTGTTAAAATGAGATGTTAGTATTCTTTTCATTTTTGTGTAATTTAGATGACAATTTATTCACCAGACCCTGTACACACACACACACACACACAAATATGCTCTCTTTTTCTCTTTTACCAGCTTCAGCCCAAACATTTTGGCCATGCTGAAACATAACCATTAATACATGTGTATGTATAAACAAATGAAAAGAGTACTCAATACATGAAGTAGAACACTGGCAGTGCTGCACTTCTTTACTCAGATTCTCAAACACACACGTGTACCATTTTTCAGAAGACGTTGCAAAAATAAAGAGAAAAATGGTGAAAGGTAACATGCCCCTCCCCAACACATGCACGCACACGCACACACACACACACACACACATACAGTATCTACTCCTCTGCCCACTCAATGAATCCTGCCTTTCTGAGCAATCATAAAATCTCCAGATGTCATTGAAGGGAATTATAGACATAACTGCAAACACTTTCAAGGGTCATTGCCTTCAACATTTGTACTCATTCAGGTCAAAGAACAGGAAAAATACCACATCGCTCTCTATAATTCATCTAAGAACTTAGGAACAAGAATGCCCCCCCCCCCAGTAACAAGGAATATCATTGAAAGTGCAATCCCATACTTTAACAGCTTATGGAACTGTAGTCATTACCTAACCAAAAAGTCCCAAGGCTTGAAGCAACAGCAACCTACAACATCTCTTAACTGGAGATCAGAAGAGCAATCTGATTCCTGCGACTGGAGGAAGTTCCATTTAGAAAATTTCCAACCACCTAATCTTTAATGGATCACTGGACTGGGTTTTATCTTACTGAAAAGTTCCAGATCCTTAAGTTATGTGCAATATTTCTTACCGGAGATCTCAAGTACGATCTAATTACTACTGTCAGGGAAGGATCCTATTAGAAAGAAAAATTTTCATAAAATTCAGCTTTAATAAATTCCAGCAAGTCTTGCGGATAACTTTGAACTATACTGCCTTCCTCTATATCACAATAACACAAGAATATAGAAAGCGCTACCATCTCTAAACTGGCAACATATGCAATCATATGACCAACCGTAAAGAATGATAACTGATGTTACACATGCCCTATGGACATATTACCTTCTGCTAGTTTCACATTTATTCACAATATCATTTAAAAGACTACAAGTATAAATCCCATGTGTGTGAGAAACTGAATAAGAATAATGGAATGAATCACTGTTTTCCTATATATATATATATATCATGTGTACACACTCATTCAAATATGTATGTGCATATGCACTCATCAATATAGTTGTAGTTTACACTGTACAATTTTTATTGTTTTCCCAAATTATTCATGCTTGTTTGGAAGAGAAAATAATGATTGCATTATTATTAATGCCTGAATGACAGCTGAACACTGCTACTTTAACAGTTGGGTGCTGAACGAGAAGAAAGTTATCCAATTATAAAAACATTTGCTCCAATAAATAGGAATATGTGGAGGCTTGCAAAGCCCACTGTACCTAGAAAAATGATGCAAAAGAAAAAAAAACAAAGGATGAGGGATTTTCCTTTTTTTTTTTTTTTTTTTGCTTTTGCCTTTGCTCCTAGTTTAATATATACACTAATACAACTGACAACTATGAAAATATGAAGCAGATTACATAGCAGCTCTTCCTAATTTTAAACACCCACCTTAGCTATAAAGTAGGAGTGGTGCCAATTTTAAATAATTAGTCTTAAGTGATATAAACATTTAAATGTCAGAAGAAAGATTCGATCTAATAAACCTTTTCAGTGGGAAGTAATATCTCAGATTTTTCTTGCAACTTATTTGCACATTGATAAAGTTACATTGCAATACATGGAAACACACACACACACACACACACACACACAAGTCATGATTCTTGTAAATCATGATTCTTGTAAATCATGATTCTTGTAAATCATGATTCTTGTAAATCATGATTCTTAAAAGACTTCCACTTCAATGAACCATCAATTGCCTGCTATACTAGCAATGTAATGATGTTCTCATGTGTCAACTTGAAACAAATTTCACTGCTTTTGCTCAGGTAATCTATCAAATTTTAAAATATCTCTTTTGTAAGCATCCTACACCTTGTCAAATAATAGATAAGACAGGGGTAACGTACGTAATGCATGAAGCATCAAAAAGCCATATAGAAATAAATATACAGTGTATATGCATAAATTATGCAATGACTAATATTAAAGACATCTTTCCAACAAATATGAGAAACAATTCAGGACATCAGCATACCACAGTTTTTCCAGATACTTGCTGATACAGAGATAGCTGGATTGCTAATTATTTTCCAGGATTTCCTAATTAATTATTAATTTGCTTGATTGCTACCTTTAGCCAAGGTTTCAATGGTCACTTAACCTCCACAAAGACTATTTCATTTCCAAACCTCCCTAGAATCTAGCTATGCCCCAACTACACTTTATATATTTTATCATTCTAAATATGGTACTCCACCCAACCAGACTCAAATATGCAACACACATATTTTCAAGATATTATCCCACCTATGTGCATGCATACAAACATACACACTGTACTGAACCCTTCCTCTAAAACAACATATTTTGAAATTATTTTCTTGTACCTGTTTTCACTAAACTTCCAAGAATATTAATAGTACCTCACCATTCTAATCTTTGTATCCATACAACAGTTAGATTAGCTTTGAATGTAACTCCATAACTGAAGTAACTGATCAATAATAATTCTTTCTAATTTTGGCACTAAGCCAGCAATTTTGAGGTGTGGGGGGGGCAGTTGATTACATCAACCCCAGCACTTAACTGGTATTTTATCTCACTGGCCATGAAAAGATGAAAGTAAAATTGACCTCAGTGGTATTTGAACACAGACTGTAAAGAACTACAAGAATGCTGCTAAGCATTTCATCTGATGTGCTACTGGCATGCACAAGGCCACAACACTGTGAGACTGAGGCACAATTGAGTGAAATGATCTCAATACATGAATAGTGATTTACTTTATTAACCCTGGAAAGGGTGAAAGGAAAAGTCAACCTAAGTGCAGTTGGAACTCAAAATGTAAAAAAGACAAAAACTAATTACTACTGCAAAAACAATTAGTCTGAACTCTATTGCCCTTTTATTAATGGCCTGTCAGCCAGTACACAATTGCCACCCAATACTATAACAAGACTCACACAGCACATACTGAATATAATCACCCAACATGAAATACAACTCAAACAACAAATATAAAAAAACAATAACCACAAATAGAGAGATGACACTAAAATAACAACAGAAACAATAAAACGAAATTGATATACCATACAAATAAAATTCTACACACCCAAAACAATGCTACACACATATCAAGAAAACAAAGGTGAAACATAATAATGGTGATAGTGATAATTTCTTGGACACAAGATCAGAAATTTTTAAGAAAAGGGTATAATCAATTGATTACTACATGACTTGGCATTTATTTTATCAATGCTGGAAGAATGACAGGCAAAGTTGACTGATGAAATTTGAACTCGGAATAAGGAGGGCGAAACTAAATGCTGCATGACATTACTGCTGCAAATTCACAGCTGTAATAAAATAATAATTGCTTCTAATTTAGATAAAAGGCCAGCAATTTTGAGGGAAAGGGGTTAGTCAATTACATCATCATCATCATCATAGATGTAGCATCTGCCTTTCCCTGTTCACATACGTTGGAAGAAATTCATAGAGGCAGATTTTCAACGGTTAGCCACCCTTCCTGTCATCAACCCTCACCTGTCTCCAAGTAAGGTAATAGTTCCCATGGTCTCACACATTTCCATGGAAGACTGGAAATGAAGAACACCACTTACATGATGGTGACTCTCGTTTACAGCTATCATATGATGTCCAGATAAGGAGACTCTAACATACTCACACACAAGCACATACACATGGTGGGCTTCTTTCAGTTTCCATCTACCAAAATTCACTGGAAAGAGTTTGAGCAGCTTGGGGCTATGGTAGAAGACACTTGCCCAAAGTTAATTAGGGAACCAAAGGTAGAAGACAACTTGGCCAAAGTGCTGTGCAATGGGATTGAACCCATAACCACACAGTTACAAAGTAAACATCTTCACCACATACCAATACCTACTTAATGGAGTATTATGACTGAAAATATTCCAAAGAGAGTATAGGTCTCATTTTACACCTTCAAAATATAACTTACATCTTCTCAGTAATGCTATAGTATAAAGGACACAGAGTAGGAAGTGTTAAGTACCCCCAACATCACCAACACAAAGGAGAGAGGGATGAAAAATTTGGGAAACACTCAGTTAAAAAGTTTAGTTTATTCATTATGCATCATCCATTTCCAGCATATGTCCAAACTGCTTTGTTGTGAGTGCATTTGTATTTTTGTTTTGCTTTTGTGCACATTCACCACTTAACACTGGAAAACTAGGCTTCAATATCCATCTGTATGCCAATCCTCCTTCAAGTAAACACAATACTTCATTTCACTACCGAATGTCTTTACAGCTGTAAGGCATCAAACGTCAGGCAAATGCATCAAACAAATTAACGAATTCATTAACAACAAAAGAATTCTCTTTCTCAGTACATGGAAGAGAAAGAATTCTTTTGCTGTTACTAAATGTCTGAGTTCTCTGCACAACTATTTTGAATTGCTATGAATTTAGGCCACTTTGACATTACAGATCTAAAACTGATTACATTGTCATGGTAACCAAACAAGTCTAGTTGTCAAATAAATAAACTTTTGTGACACTTTGAAGCATTGTCAGCAAACCATAAAGCCTTCAACTAATATCATTTCTACCTTTTCTCCCTTCCTTAACACCAGATATGGTCTGTTGCTATTGAGATTGCCGGCTGACACCATCATTACCAGATCCATCTGAAAACCCAGTCTCCATATCATTCTTACTAAGTCTTAAAAATTATTGTACAGCTGGCAGAGAGCTTTTGAATTTAAGAACTAAGTTATCTATAGTCTTAACTCAATATGCTACTAAACTAAAATAAAAATATGCAAACAGACTGTACAGCTAACCGATAAATTTGAAAGCAGAAAAAGTACTGACTATCAACAAGGCATTCTGAGGCCTAAACTATTTAACATGACTCCTGAGCTTCAGTTCTCATTTTGTCCCAGGGTTTCAATAGTTAGTCTGCATTACCTCATAAGGAGCATAGGACAAGTTTCCCAGTTTTTCACAGGAATCTCATTTTTTACCAGCTGAGTGAACTGGAGCAATGTGAAATTAACTTTTTGCTCAAGAACACAACATATTGTCAGGTCCAACAACTGAAACTACAATCTTATGATCATGAGTCTAACACCCTAACCACTAAGCCATATCTTAATTTTGATATGAGAGTCATAATATTTTTTTTTCATTATACATGAGGCAAGATTCACAGTGTTTTTTACTTATGACCCTCTGGTGGATCACTTGGGACTTTCCATTTTGCTAATTATATTTTGTTTGCACAGTCTTCCATTTTACCTCTTTACATGGTGAAATTCAGTATGAAAAGCTACTGTGTAATATCTTGGATTAACTTACATAGCATGGGACACAGATAATGACATTTGCATCAAACTCTCACTGATTCAAACACACACACACATCTGTTATAATCCAAAGGTGTACTCAATACAAATGTAGAGCGTAATAATTTGGGCCACTGGAGTTTCCATGGTGTGTTGCCTCTTTTCTAGACAAGTTAAACTGGGCAAAAAGGGGCATGTTGTATCACCCCCAATAGTGGAAGCATTGTGAAAGGAGAAAAAAGTACAATGGACAAGAACAAAAGTGAAAGTAGAAGTAATGATAACATTGATATCCATAAATTCTAACTAATGAAAGCATGGGAAACTGGACATTAAAATGATGATGATGATGATGATGATGGTGGTGGTGGTGGTGGTGGTGATGATGATGATGATGATGGTGTGTGTGTGTGTGTGTGTGTGTGTGTGTGTATGTGTGTGTGTGTGTGTGTCTCTCATTTTTTATATATATTTGATCATCATCATCTATTGTATGTTGTTTAGCCCCCAAGTCAACCCTAATTAAGCAGACCTACGATCAAAAGCATTCCACCCAGTTATGTTTGTTTTTTATCATTATTATTATTTTTAGGACTACATTACCTAATGTTTCTTTGCTGCTTTTTTTTTAACAGTCGGATGTGATTTGAAAGTTCATCTTCCATTTCTAGCAAGCTGGGTGACCACACAGGTACTCCCTCATTAGGTTGTATGGGTATATGTGCGTGGGTGAATGCACAGGGGGTGTAGAACAAAGATTATCTGTTCACCCACACACTCTCTCTCAGACACTTGGGGGTTTCTTTTTTCAAATGAATACTCTCATTCTTTTACTGCACATACATATATATTATCAATAGTAGAGTTATTTCTGTCCAGATATAGATTTTCTTTTCCAAATATATACAGACAACCATTTTCAGAGTCACGAATGTATCTTCGTAATGTTTAAAATTCATCAAGATTTAGATTTTTAAAAAAAAAAAAAATTTTTTTTCCTTTATTATTTCTTTCGTATGAATAAACATATACAGATAAAAAAATGATTACCTATCAAGTTATGAGACTTTTAAGAGGAGCACACATTGATATAACACACTTTTAATTTGAATGGCAGCATATATTTGATTAAATCTGAAAGTAGGTAGAAAATATTTTCCACCTCCAACAATCCACAAGCTTACTGAAGTATATAGCAGTGCAGTTGCCACAACAACCTGCAGTACAGTCAGTCAAAAGTAAGCCAAGGCCCTCCACAATGATGAGATCAATGAAGTTCATGCTCAGCTTAATATCTGTATTACAAGTCCATATATCCTCTTTTAGCACAGAGTTTTCGTTCAGAGAAAAAAAAAACTCAGTGATAAATGGATCATCTCTACACACTTTATAAATGGAAGGAATGGTAGATTTTTGTATCAAATTCACAGCTTACTGCAGTAAAGCTTCCACCATCACATATTATCCAGATCATCTCTATCTTTTCCTGATCTGCATTGTTTGTTAGGATCAAGCATCTCCATATTTTTTCTGTTCATCGGTCCCATGTTGATGAGTATGAATACATAAAGCCATATAAAAAAATATGTAAACTTTGCAGCATGGTTATATAAACACAAGCAACTGTTAGAGCATTCTGGGTAGCTGAGCCTTGCGGGTGGTTGCTGAGATGTGTTTATGCAGTACAAACAGAATCTTAATTGATCTCCAACTCATGTTATCACAAATTAATCCATAAGTGTAACATTGTTCACAATGGATCATACTGTATGATCGCGGATCAGTGATAAATGAGGCTACATGTGCCAGGACATTATAGTTCTGAAGAGGAAGAATTTGATGATATATTTAGTATGGGATTTGGCGAAATATAACAGAGGACGAGGAAATGAGCATGTCAACTGGGCCCCAGTGGAATAAATGCGCAGATTCCTACTTTAGATAAGCAGAAACCATTGTAGAAATAATGCGAAAAAAGTAAGACTGAGCTAGTGGTTGGTATTGCTTAATTCTGGTTCAGTCAAAGAAACCTATGATTAAAAGGTTCAAACTGTAATCATCACAGTTTCATTTTAAAGTATATTCTAGCTAAGTTAATATTATTCCACATGGCCTTTCCTATGGTGAGATTTGAGGAAGGTTTGGCTGCTATTCCTAGTAGCAGTTCTCTTGTTAGTATGGCTAGTTAGGGATTGAGGCATATCAATCAGTGAGTATTTGTCAATCAGTTGACTGGCATTTTTGGATGTGGTGAAGAATGTTTGTACATGGTAGCCTCAATTAAAAGTCATTCTGTAAAAAAATCAGGACTGAAGTCTTGTGGGCTTCAAGAGGAAGTCCTGTTATACAGTTTGGTAATAGTGAGAGAGAGAGAGAGGTTTCCATGAAAGATCATTTGTAGTAACTTTGACAGTCTTAGCTGGCTGTTTTGTACAGAGAGAAGCTATTTCCTTATACTAAATTTTAATTGCTTTACAAATATCTTCACCAACCATGACGAACAACCATGTTTAAGGATTTCATAACAAATAAATAAAACTTTACATAACTAGTGCACCCGTATCACCAAAGCTGATGACAGTTTTGTTAATTATAGAGAACAGTGCACCTGTTCAAAATGACAGGTGACACTGTCGTTAAAATTCTTCTCTAAAAACTTAGTACTTTTGTATTTAACAGTAAAATATTGCTAATAATTTACAAATGCAATAGTGCATGCCACCTACCAAAAATATAGGTCACCAAAGTACATAAGCACATAGCAACTTTTTTATGACAGGTTTTTTTTTATTTACATTTTTTTTTTTTAATGACCACTAAATTGTTTAACCCTTTAGTATTCAGATTACTTTGTCAAATATAATATTTATTTATTCACATCATTTTGAATTAATCCTGCATTATCTCATAGCTTCAAGATTTCAATGAGATTATATATTTTCGGAATAACATTGTCGGGCAAGTGTGAGAGGCCAGTTATAGCCAGTTTGAACATAAAATAGGTAGAATATTTGGGCCGGACATGGCCGGTTTAAATACTAAACTAATTATAAAAATTTAATTAAAAAATCTATCATATATTTACAAAAATATTACAATATTATTAAACAAACATCAAAAGGTTTACATGGAAATATTATTACAACAGTTCTATTTGTCACAATACTCCATAGTAAAACTGCAAGGTTCATTAAAATTTTGTTATCCATCATTGCCTATTATACTAAGATTCTTCCTGTTTTTCATCGTATCTAAAGCAACATGAAGCTAAACATTTCTCATCCATTCATTTTAATTCTTTCACTCACTTTTCCTGTTTACAATTACAGTTGTATCACATACACCTCATCCTTGTATTCATTTTCATTTTACTTGCACTGTTCTTACCTCTTCATTTGTGTTGTTTTGACAACCTCCTACTTCCAGAATATCTCATGTGTGACAACAAGCAAATGTACATTGCTAATTGGCATATTAGGATTTTAAATAAATAAATGTATGTGTGTGTATATATACTCTACTCTTTTACTCGTTTCAGTCATTTGACTGTGGCCATGCTGGAGCACCGCCTTTTAGTCGAGCAAATTGACCCCAGGACTTATTCTTTGTAAGCCTCATACTTATTCTATCGGTCTCTTTTACCGAACTGCTAAGTCACGGGGATATAAACACACCAGCATCGGTTGTTAAGCAATGTTGGGGGGGACAAACACAGACACACACACACATATAAACCACAGGCTTCTTTCAGTTTTCGTCTACCAAATCCACTCACAAGGCTTTGGTCAGTCCGAGGCTATAGTAGAAGACACTTTGCCCAAGGTGCCACGCAGTGGGACTGAACCTGGAAC
>NC_068986.1:26815327-26819546 GCF_001194135.2 Octopus bimaculoides | reverse complement strand
TATATATATATATATATATATTATATGGCTGGAACATCATTTCTCCATGTTCCTAAAAGGGTTCACAGTGTGGAAGGGGGGTGTAAACTGTTGTAGTCTAAGGCAGATGAGCAGATGAGCCTGTATTGTTTTTGTAGTTGTGGCTGGTCTAATAGAAGTGCAGCATTGCAATTAGAGTTAAAAGCCCTTCTGCTACTTCCCTTGAGTTGTTCCTTTCATAGGTCGAGTATATTTACGTTAGTAGGTAGGATTAACTATGTAATGGAAGAGATGTGGGATATTATGCAGGTGATATTGCAGTTTGAACATACATTGAAATCACGATCCCACAACTGTGAGTCCGCTACCTTAACCACTGGGCCATTGCGCCTCCACATTTTTCACACACACATGTATGTAAATATATACATATGCACGTACATATGTGCGTTTGTTTACATTTGAGCTTCTCTAAAAGCTGCTAAATTATGGGTTGTGACATAGCCATCATTTTCTCCTGCAAATGGGTCATTTATAGGACTTGTCCCTCAAAAACACATGGTATAAGGTACATCTTGCTTGAAAATCAAGCAGGTAAAAGTTAATGACAAGAAGGGCATCCAAGCGTAAAACACTGCCTCAATAAAATATTTATCTAATAGAAGAAGCAAAAAGCAAAAAAACACAAATGAAAATTATACAAAACGGAAATAAACAGCGGAAGCTATGATGCAATATCTCTTTAAAAGAATCCACGACTAAAGACAAATTTCACAGTGTTTATCCTTTTCGTTTTGTAATGAGCGAAGATAAAATGAAAGGATGTCATTACTTGGAAGAAACATCTGGGATTTCTTTTCAAATCAAATGACATAGAATGGCATTGTTGTTGTATGAGAAACGTCAGTTTAGATTTGATTAATGTCACTTCTTAAGCAAGTCAATTTACAACACGGAATGAGTGAGTGTAGTCAATCAACTGACAAAGAATACTGGCAAACTTCCATGAAATTATATCAACATCTCAACAAGCTGACAAGGCAGCCTCTACATGCTCACTCAACCTGCTAGAAATAGCAACCAAATCTCCTTCAAATTAGGACTTACTTGAGAAAAAAATTAAAGACACACTGGTCAATGTAGCCTTAGATTAGAAGTAAAAATAGGAATGCTACAGCAGAAATAACTAAACGGCTTTGATTAAAAACCTGCTTGTTCAAGGCTGACCTGGGGCCTAAAGAACAACAGCTCAAATGTTATGGGGCTTAAGAAAAAATGTTTTTAAAAGTAAAAAATATCAAACAAATACGATGGTTAATCATTTATGTATTGTTTAATTCCGCTAATGTAAACATGGAAAAATGATTATCTCTCTTGTTCTTTCTTGTCTTACAAGTTACCTGATAACTTCACTAGTGCTAGCGGCAAGAAAAAAGTACCCAGTACACAGGCTAAAGTAGTTGGTGTTGAGAAGGGCATCCAGCCGTAAAGACCATGCCAAGGCTAGCATGATGCAGCCCTGTGGCTCACAAGATCCTATCAAATTGTCCAACCCATGCCTGCATAAAAGAATAGAGATCAAATGATGGTGATGGTGGTGATCAGAATGATGGCACTGATGATGATGATGATGGGGGAGGGGGTAATGGTAATGCTGGTGTTTATGGTGACAGTCGTAGTGATGGTGATCATGATTATAATGCTGGGCATAAGGAAAGCAGCTAAGATTACTGTTTCTATTACCAAAGACTACGTAACCAATTAAAACTTAGTTCTGTTACATCAAGAGATAACAATCTTTATCTCATTACAAAGCAAGAGTCAATAAATCTATGATTTAGTCAATCTGCAGCTGTAACATTACACATTGTTTTCACATTTGTTCCCTCTCGATGGTAGAACAACTAATTTATCAGATCTTCAGAACAAAAACAAAAGAAGAAAAAAAGATGATTGATCAACAGATTCTCATCTGAGATTCTGTGATCAATGGTAATAGAAAATATAGAGAATGATAAGAGCTACTGCACATGAGTGCATTACCTTCATAATTGTAAGAGTATTGCTACTTACATCATCACAATCTCCACTTTTAGAAGCTAACTCAGATAATACTTATTCCATAATAAATAAATTTTCAAAAAGGCAGGATTAATCATTTAACGAAGCTGTTGAAATAAATTGTATACAAGTGCAAGCACGGATATGCGGTTAAGGAGTTTGCTTATACAACCAAGCAATTTCAGGGTCAGTCCCACTATGTGGTACCCTGAGCAAGTGTCTATTGACTGACTAGTACCTTTTGAATGAATCTGATAGATGGCAACTGTATGGAAGCCCATATATATATACATATATATCATCATCATCATCATTGTTTAATGTCCATTTTCCATGGTGGCATGGGTTGGACGGTTTGACTGAGGTCTGGAAAGCCAGAGGCTGCACCAGGTTCCAGTCTGACCTGGCAGAGTTTCTACAGCTGGATGCCCTTCCTAATGCCAACAACTCAGCTGTACCTGTGTTTAACAGCAATACAAAGTCAAAAGAATTTATTGATACCAACCAGAGACAAAGAATAAAGAAACATGAGGAAAGGATTTGTCAGTTGCTGACAAGAAGATTGCATTGTTCTAAACACAAGACTAGTAATTCAGGATTCAATCATTTTTAGGTGTTTACACAAACTTTTCTTCAATTTATTTCTAACTAGCTTTAATTCCCACCACAATCAAACTATAATGCATTTCATGACACACATGGTTACTCCATTTGCTGGAAATAATAACTAAGCCGCCCTGAAAAACCTACCATTAAAAATAAGATGAAAAAAATAATGGATAACGCTGTCTGGACCACTATGCCTTCGTTTTAAAAAAATTGGGAGGTGGGGGTAGAATAATTACAACTGAAATACATTTGATCATACATTTGCTCAATTAGGCTAACCTAGGGCTAAATTGTAGCATTTTAAAGTCTCAGATATTCAGTTAATTTTGTAAGTTTTATTTTGATAAACAACTAAATAAATCTTGAAAATGTTAAGGAAAAAACTATTTTACCAAATGGTTTGTTATATAATAGTTTATACAAATTCATTTGCTCATCTGTATGTATTATTGAAACAATCAATCAAATATTTTGCAGTTTGATCAACAAACGCCAACACAACAGGTGTAAGACATTCTTTCATATTGTTTGATTTTGTATCTAACAATACAGGCCATACGATACCCTTTTTAAGAAACCTACATATGTATGACCTCAATATTTGATAGTGAAAGTAACAGAGACAAGTGAGGACATGGCACTCAGATAGATTATATTTATTCTAGATCTATATGAATGAGTTTGTAACCCAGCAAAAACTTTTCACGATAGTTGTCTTTAATTTTTTTTTTTTTTTTTTTTCGTTAGCCAAGTAATTTCTGATAAGGTTATTTGTATATGTGTGTATGGTTGTTAGGAAATGATAGGACATGAAACTGTATAAGAAGTATTGGGAGTGTGGGGGGTTGAACATTAACTGTTTAACACATTTGATATCAGCTCACTTGAAACTATCTTTGGTTTCAGGATACGGAATCTCCTTTTAAAGTGTGTGTGTGTGTATATATATATATATATATATAGACAGACAAATAGATAGTTGTGCGTGTGTGTATTATATATATATCCAAATTATAACCTTCTGTCATCAATATCATCATTTAAACATCCATTTTTCCATGCTTGCATGTGTGACAAACAGAATTCATTGAGGCAGATTTTTCTATGGTTAGTTGTCCTTGTTACTAACCCTCACCTGTTTGTAAGCAAAGTAATATATCCCCATGGATGGACATGTTCCCAGAAGATTGTAAATGAAAACCACTTGTGTGGCAGTGACATTCATTTACAACTGTGACATGTCAAAACAAAATATATATACACACACACACAAATTTGTTTGTGTCTATACATATATATCATCATCATCATCATTTAAAGTCCACTTTTCATGGTGGCATGGGCTGGACGGTTTGACAGGAGCTGGCCAAGCAGGAGTCTGTATCGGACTTCTGTGTCTGTTTTGGCATGGTTTTTACAGCTGGATGCCCTTCCTAACACCAACCACTCAGCAGAGTGGACTGAGTGCTTTTTACATGGCACAAGCACAGGCAAGGTCAGTTTTGGGAAAGTTTTTTACAACTGGATGCCCTTCCAACATATTTTATACACACACACACATATATATATT
>NC_068986.1:26806594-26815249 GCF_001194135.2 Octopus bimaculoides | reverse complement strand
ATATATATATATATATATATATATATACACACACACACACACACAAGCTTCTTTCAGTTTCCACGTACCAAATCCACTCACAAGACTTTGGTCAGCTCTTACTCAAGGTGCCACATCATAGGACTGAATCCCAAACCATGTGATTGAAAAACAAACTTCTTAACCACCCACCCATTTTATGCTTTTATTTTTAATTAATTATGTTCCAAACATCAGTTACTTAATGAAAAGTTAATCACTCAACTAAATCCCTTGATATTCTTGATTATTTTCAAAAGTAGTTGAAACACAAAAGCAGACCATTTCATTAATAGTCATGAAAGCTGAAAATATTTTTGAATGGACTGTATGATAGGAAACACAAATTTTTGATAGGCATTTGCATTAAAACATTTGTGTACAGCGCAATGGTGAAGCACTAGAATAAATTAATAAGTGACAAGTGGTATGGTATTTTACATTTCTCCAGCACAAGAATAAGCAGCAAAGCAAAGAGTAAAAACAAATGACTGTCAATTAAGTCCACTTCCTTGTTAAAATACGACAGATGTGGACGAGATTTTTCTGAGTTAAAATAACATCATAAAAGGAAAAAGGCTGAGATGTGACATCTATTAGCACAGCCAGTGAAATCAACACAATTATATAGGAACAATAGAGGTGGTGAGAATCTATGTGGTGGCTTGACCAGCTAGAAATAGCAAATAAATCTTCCACAAAAATCACACCATATCAGTATCATCAGCATTTTAATATCCCTTTTCCACAGGTCAGATGCCCTCCTGGTTGCCAATTCTTGGAAGGTAATACTTTCCTATGTTCAGATATGTTTTTCATAGAATACTGGAAGTAAACGTATGTATGCATGCATGCATGCACATACACTCAACAGGCTTCCAGACAGTTTCTGTGTTCCCATCTACCAAATTCACTCACAAGGGTTTGGTCAGCCCAAAGCTATAATAGAAAATACTTGCCTAAGGTGTAATACAGTGGGACTGAAACAGTGACCATGTGATTGGGATGCAAATTTCTTTGAAAAAAGACACATTAGACAAAATAGTCTTTGAGATGCAAAAAAAAAAGGAAAAAAGTTAAAAAATGAGGCTCATGATCAGAACACTTCTGATCATAGCTCAATCAAGGCTGACCTGTAGTTAAATAACAACATGGTAAAATATTAGAGAAAAACCATGTGAGACAACAAAAGCAGTTTAGAGTATGAGTCCATTAGAAACTCAAGTAAAAAGGTATCGAATGTATTGACTGATACACATTAGATGATAGCATTGTTTCAGATATTACGTGACATGAATGGCACAAGCATGGCTATTTGGTTAAGAAGCTTGATTCCTAACCATGTGATCTTGGGTACAATCCAACTGTGCAACACCTTGGGCAAGTGTTCTCTACTATAGCCAACCAAAGCCTTGCAACTGGATTTGGTAGACGGAAACTGGAAGAAGCTCCTTGTGTGTGTGTGTGTGTGTGTATGTGTGTGTGCCCTTGTTTTGATATCACATGAAGATTATAAACAAGCACCATAGTCATACAAGCAATGTTGTTTGTTTCCTGTCTTTTGTGAAAAACATGTCTGGCTTCGGGAAATCTTACCTTCCTTAGAAACAAGTGAGGGTTGGTGACATGAAGGGCATCCAGCCAGAGGAAATTTGCTCCAACCAACAAATTCAGTCCAACTCACATGGGTATGGCAAAGTGGATAATGAATGCATAATATATATAGAATGAAAACCTGCCACAATGTTGGTATGTATGGTAGAAGTAGATTCATAAAAAAAACCTAGCTTAGAAATAGCTAAATCAAATTTCAGGACATTGTTCATAATAAACAAGGGATGATTCATGATGTATAAACAAATGCTTGTATTACACGTGTATAATCATTAGCGACAGGCAAACAAGAAGATTAATATAAGAATGATGTAATGACATGGGGAGAGATGAATTAGACTTTGAAAACTGAGAGAAGCAATGAACACAGATCCATATTTTGAATACAATAAAAACGGATGAATGTACAAAATCATAACATAAATACTCAGAAGGATCTGTTTGTAAATAAAAATAACATTTTTCTGTACAACATTCAAATAGTTGTTGGTGATAAGAAGAGCATTCAGCCATAGAAACCAAGTCAAGTGGCATACACAAGCACTAGTCTCTGGAAGCAGTATCTTCCAATAAGAAATAATTTAGACCATAATGATCCATCCATCCATCCATGCCAACATGGAATACAGATGTAAAATGATGATGTAGAAATATCTAATTCTAAATGGGAACTACTTTTTTTTCAGGGTATCCATAAATGGTGGCCAAGAAGGAAGAAGATATGCTCAAACCAGATGCCTCAACCAAATGCTAGCAAGAGAATGGACTCTGTTAAAGGGATCAAAGAGCCATGCAGTAATGTTAAATGGGGCAAGAGATTAAATCTCCCTTACAAGAACAGGAACTTCTCTTGAAACAGACTTTACTAAAACCCTGTGAGGGTTTTGGTCAGCCCAAAGTGCCATACAGTAGGATCAAAATAGAAACCACTTAGTCTGAGAGAATCATATTGAAATGATCACATTACTCTTTTACCCGTTTCAGTCATTTGACTGTGGCCATGCTGGAGCACCACCTTTAGTCGAGCAAATCGACCCCAGGACTTATTCTTTGTAAGCCTAGTACTTATTCTATCGGTCTCTTTTGCCGAACCGCTAAGTTACGGGGACGTAAACACACCAGCAGCGGTTGTCAAGCGATGTTGGGGGGACAAACATAGACACACAAACACATATATATATATATATATATATGACGGGGTTCTTTCAGTTTCCACTTACCAAATCCACTCACAAGGCTTTGGTCGGCCCTGAGGCTATAGTAGAAGACACTTGCCCAAGATGCCACACAGTGGGACTGAACCCGGAACCATGTGGTTGATAAGCAAGCTACTTACCACACAGCCACTCCTATGCTCCTACACCCAAATTGTAAACTATTTGTGAGAATGTTCCACTGAAACATCAGGAAAGCCATGTTAGAATTACTGTATTAGTCCCCTAAGCAACACAGTACAGTACTGGTCTCAAAATTGGCGTGACTCTCATTTTCTGGCTGAAAATGACTGGTCAGAGAAAGGCATGAAGCAGTAAATATTTTTGCTCCAATAATTCATATCAAAATACCTAGAACCATGGTAGCATGCAAGAATGTAATAAATAAATAATATTTTCTTTTGTGCTTGTAAAAAGCAAGTTTTGTAGAGGGGAAGATAATTAAATAAACATCAATATTTCATGTTTTATTGATCTGGGTGAGTTGAGAGACAAAAGTCATTGCCACAGGAATTTATATACGATGAAAAGTAAAACACCTCCCTAATTATATAATCTCTAGTTTGGCCCTCTACATTTGTTTGATAAATAAATAAAAATGAAACTGGGACAGAGTGAGTGGAAAATGTGACATTAAAGAGTTGTGAGATAAAGGATTTGTGGGAATTGGAAAATAAGCAAGTTCAGAATGATCTGTTGGATATACAAGCATGTATTTGTAAATAAAGAGTACAGATGGGTTGTGAAAGTGAGAGAATGCCAAAGGCACCAGGAATTAATGGTATGCAAACCAAATAACTGTGCTAGTGTAGATAGATAAATGTAAATGAATGATTCACATGCTAAGTGAACAGAGCTATAGAATGGAAATAAAAAACAAGACAACTAATAAAAAAGGCACTGAGAAGATTAGATCTCTCTAAAATACATGGAAATATGTTATTGTTCTTATCCAAACAATGATAAACATGGAGAAGGAACAAAAATAAAAATCAATCACTAAACTGCCGAAAGCATTTGGAATAGACCTCCTCACTTACGTACAGCATTTGTTTTAACTACAAACATTGACCTGCAGATGTCTGGGATGGTCATCAACTATATTTGCTTCAACTTCACCAGTTTAATAGGACCTAAAGCGGTTATAGACACTACCCAACTCCTCTTTTACTCTTTTAATTTGTTTCAGTCATTTGACTGCGGCCATGCTGGAGCACCGCCTTTAGTCGAGCAAATCGACCCCGGGACTTATTCTTTGTAAGCCTAGTACTTATTCTATTGGTCTCTTTTTGCCGAACCGCTAAGTTACGGGGACATAAACACACCAGCATCGGTTGTCAAGCAATGCTAGGGGGACAAACACAGACACACATACATATATATATATATACATATATACGAAGGGCTTCTTTCAGTTTCCATCTACCAAATCCACTCACAAGGCTTTGGTCGGCCCGAGGCTATAGTAGAAGACACTTGCCCAAGGTGCCACGCAGTGGGACTGAACCCGGAACCATGTGGTTGGTTAGCAAGCTACTTACCACACAGCCACTCCTGCGCCTATAATGATACTTCCTATGAATAACTTTTCTTTTGTTTTTTTTAATCACTTCGTCATCTGCGAAACTTTACGTCTTTGAACACTCCGTTTCGATCGATCAAAAACGATATACTACCAGGGTTTTGACATACAAATCCCCAATACATTGTGCTATTACAATAAATAATATTTGTAGGCTGATTCCTCCAACTCTTTCACACAACAAATGTAAAGTAAAACGAATGTGTGGACAAAACAATTTCTATAGCTTAGATTTCTAGCTTTTCAAATTTTAACCCTAACACAACAGGTGTGTGATAACACTAACCAGGTCAAATCAATGACTATTATAAATATAATGAATATCAATTCCACAAAGCTGAAGGCACTAAAAGTCCCAATTATAACAATTCGTATATTTTAATTGGAAATTTAATCAGTTTTGATGTAGCTTTCGCAGTTTACGTGCTTTGATAAATGAATTAAATTCCTTCCAGTATGCAGACAACAATTTCATTCCCATTGATAAATCGTCATTTGCCAACTCTAAAGATAGGAAAAGTAATTTAAATATTAATTAATTTTGCATATAGGCGCAAGAGTGGATCTGTGGTAAGTAGCTTGCTTGCCAACCACATGGTTCCGGGTTCAGTCCCACTGCGTGACACCTTGGGCAAGTGTCTTTCTACTATAGCCTCAGGCCAACCAAAGCCTTGTGAGTGGATTTGGTAGACAGAAACTGAAAGAAGCCCGTCGTATATATGTATATATATATATATATATATAATGTGTGTGTGTGTGTGTGTGTGTGTGTGTGTGTGTCTGTGTTTGTCCCCCCCAACATCGCTTGACAACCGATGCTGGTGTGTTTACGTCCCTGTAATTAGCGGTTCGGCAAAAGAGACCGATAGAATAAGTAATAGGCTTCCAAAGAATAAGTGCTGGGGTCGATTTGCTCGACTAAAGGCGGTGCTCCAGCATAGCTGCAGTCAAATGACTGAAACAAGTAAAAGAGTAAAGAGTATATACACCGTTGTCCAGTAATTTTACAAAACATTCTTCAGCAATGTATGTATCATTGTATATATGGTAGACTTCACCCTCCGCATGGAATCCAACCACAAACTGGTACCTTGGGTATCTTTAGCAGAGACAAGTCTCTTGCAAGTACTTGGATCAGGTTTCCCTGTTTGAAAATAGCTCCACACTGGTTTCAGAAGCCTTGCAAGGAGTCATGGGCACTGCCTTGCCCACTGAGTAAAAGGAACATACACCACACGTGCGGGTTTGTGATAGCAGAACAGACGACATAACGTACATGTATTACATATCAAAATTATCACAAATTTAGGGAATAAATGAATTAAGTATCGAAAGGGAAGCATTTATCATGCTATCAACATCATCTCTTGTCCATTCTCACGGTTCCAATAGGTAATCTCCGATTACCTTCCACTGCCAAGTGTCTACATACAACTCAGTACGTAACACGAGTTTTTAATTGCGAGAAACATTATCGAATGAGCTGAGATAATGTGCTTATGTTGCTAGAACAAAATGTGGGGAAAATGAGAAATGTTTTACCCCCCAAAAAAATAAGTCGGATTTCTGAGGTAAATAAGATAACGAGTAAAGAACCGACACGTTGTGAAAAAAAGTTCAGATGTGAACCAGCTTTTGGTACAAACAGCACGCAGAACATTAACAATAATACTGTTAAAACAATATTTGTTTACACAAGATTTCACATTTCAAGAGTGACATTTTAAATAAAATCGAGTTTTAGTGAAACAGGATAGAGCAAGAATATGATAGTGCTAGCTAGAGTGTTTCCATAATATAAAGGTAAATATATATTAGCGGGTTCGAGAACAAATCAGCTACACACCTGTTAGTATAAATTGAATTGTTGACTTCCTTATACAGTAATCTGATTATATACAATATATGGTGTGTGTGTGTTATACATACACACACGAAACGATTTAACTCATGTTGGCAGACGATATATTTTAGATACCAGAAGAAAACGGCGGGACTGAACTGACCGCGAGGGAACAAGACGTCATTCAAGCGAAATGCACACAGACTTCAAAAAAGAACAGACACTGGTTTGTGAGATATAAAGCGAGTACACACACACACATATATATATATATATATATATATATATATACATACACACACATATTTGGATGTACAAAAGGGAGAAAGCATATTCAGTACAAGTAGCGGATTTTAATTGTTCGAAGCTAAGGATTCACTCCGTCCTTAATTTCTTGCTATATGCGATCCTTCATGTGACTAAAAGATATATAAGGATATATATGCATGTGTATACACAACACAGAGGCATTAGTAAGCCTTTCCATTTAAATTTATAAAATATTTTGTATAAGAGAAATTAAATGTTTAAAATACAACATACAAGCATATTTCGTTAGGATATATATATATATATATATATATATATATATATATATATATATATATATATATGAGTGAGTATCAAAATTGAACTTTCGTTACATAAGTTAATATGAATTCAACAGAAACTAGCCAATGGTCCACTGTATCTCCCATGGGACACTCATACATATGGACAGTTTTAGCCGAAATTAGCCATGTCCGAATTTTGTTTAAATACATCGACTACTTCCTCCAACCTGCACCATATTATAGGGTATATCTTGCACCGACATACATACCATTCCAAAAATACATGCAAAGCCAAAAATAAACAAATGCATCGAAGGTGTGTATATAAAGGTATATTGCAAAATGGTCAGAAACAATACAGAGTTCATCCAATGAAAGATTTTCTGGGATCTTAAAAATAAACACTAACTTATGTTTTCATGTGAATTTGTTTTGGCTGTGGCTGTGTTGCATTGATGCATTCAATGGCGAGCAAGTGGCAAAGCAACAACAAAATACTCTCAGTAACGAAGAAGAATAAAATAACCTGTGGATGGATGGATGTTGGATTGGAGAGATTTAGGGAGAGCAGAGACTCGTATATCCGATTAAGAAATCTTGCAGAAGAAACGGAACGAATATTAAACTTAGCAGCTCGATTTAGTAGCAGTGCCAAAAAAGAAAAACAAGAAAACTCTCCATTTTCGAACTCAACAAATATTCTAGCTTCTTTCGGAATTTATCCAAGAACGGATAAACAAACACTAAGCACATTATTATTTTTTATTAAAGCAAATATATTCTTAGAAATCATTTCAATGTCGATCAGTTGCTCTATCTACCTCTCTATCTACCTATCTATTCCTCAGTTGTGTTTATTCGTTGTCCAGGAGTTCCTTATTTTAAACTACATAAATAGAAACTGGAATTATCCTCGGTAGACTTCTCATTCTCAAGAGCTGCTGGTATCAGCCACGTGGAATAGTAAAGAATAACAGCTGAAGTGGTCAGTGACAAATGTAGAAATGTCTTTGAAAGTGGGGAAAATACAAGACAACCAGAGAACAAACACCTCACTTGTTATATTTATTTCTTTGTTGTTGTGGAAACTACCGAGAACTCAGACGAAAGGAGATAAAAGGAGTGAGGTTAGGGGACTATCCCATGAAATATTTTATTATTATTATTATCAATATTCTTTTAACAGAGAGCGAAAGGGTCGAAGATGATCGGAGAAATTCCTTTTTTACCTGTAGACTCGTCTGGCTTTGTCGACCTCAGGTTTAACTTCATCTTTCTTCTGCCCGGCTTTCTTCATCCCTTTTTCGAGAATTACACACAGAGCCTACCATGTCAATGTGTCAACCAGCTACAGTGCTGCGTGTGTTGGCAGTCATCGACTGTGTACGCTGTCGCGGTGTGAACAATGATGAGATATACCTATCCGACAGACGTTGTGCGACATATTTGTTTCCATAAACTCATGTGTTACTTGTCGCGGGAATCGACGAGATTCGGCGAGATCAACAAAATAAATGCGTGTGTGATGGTTGGAGTGGTTATTGTGTTGGTTCTTTTATATTCTTCCTAATAAATACAAACAACCTTCACTATAACGAAACATTTCTTTCACCAACACCTTTATGTACCCTCACAGATATTGTTGAAGCTTTTTTTTTTTCTTAACTAATTTCTGAGTTTGTTTTAATCTACACTTTGAAGTTTTGTTCAGCATAGGCTAGCTCTTAGACCACTTTTCTTACTTTCATTTTAGTTTCGCGGCTTAAGTAACGTGTGTGAATACACATACCACCCCACCGCACGTATATATATATATATATATATATATAT
>NC_068986.1:26805321-26806432 GCF_001194135.2 Octopus bimaculoides | reverse complement strand
ATACTCTTTTACTTGTTTCAGTCATTTGACTGCGGCCATGCTGGGGCACCGCCTTTAGTCGAGCAGATCGACCCCAGGACTTATTCTTTGTAAGCCTAGTTCTTATTCTATCGGACTCTTTTTGCCGAACCGCTAAGTTACGGGGACGTAAACACACCAGCAACGGTTGTCAAGCGAAGTTGGGGGACAAATACAGTCACACAAACATACACACACATACATATATATATACGACGGGCTTCTTTCAGTTTCCGTCTACCAAATCCACTCACAAGACACTTGCCCAAGGTGCGACGCAGTGGGACTGAACCCGGAACCATGTGGTCTGGAATTACAAACAGGGTAAAACTCAAAATATAAATATATATTTATTTAAATGTTTTTTTTAATGGCCAGAAGTTACGAAGTGACTCAAGGGCAGATAGTTCCGTACATAGTACTTATGAAACTAACTTGTCGATTAAAAATATATGTATTATTTATGTGTATATTTGTGCATGTGTATATAATGTATTTGGGTGAAATTTATATACATTTATAACATACAATTGTTTATACATACATATGTATACATGTATATGACGTGTGTGTATATACACATATGGATATAAAGATAATTCTTCGAATACCTGATGAGAATTTTTAAAAAGAATGCAAAGGACATTCAATTCTACATGCAATTATTTAGCTGGGGCTACTTGCTGGAGCCTAGCAGCGGGAAGTTTAGACAGTGTCATGTGACAACTTGCTGGGGCCTAGCAGCAGGTATAAAA
The DNA here is from genome assembly GCF_001194135.2 of Octopus bimaculoides. NCBI lineage: Eukaryota > Metazoa > Mollusca > Cephalopoda > Octopoda > Octopodidae > Octopus > Octopus bimaculoides. The sequence goes on along the minus strand of NC_068986.1, from coordinate 26,805,659 downwards.
AGGGGAATTTGACAAGACAGTCAGTCGGACGCTGATACTCGTTGATGCTGCATAGAAGAGGCCAGGGAATAGAAGAAAGAAAACATACACCCAACACCAGAGCTGAAGACACCTCCGAAAGGGGTGGGGGGCGCCACGTCAAAACGGTAGAGGAGTAGGGGCCGAAATTGGACGTGGTTCCTCCTGATGATGTCTTGAGCTAACTGGATCCGGTGGAGATGGAGTATATGTAATCTGGGTATACCCCCACTTTTAAATTTTGTTTTTTTTACGGAATCCTATGTTTCAGACCATGGAGAATCCGATTCTGGAAAAAAAATTTCAAAAATCTCAATTTC
>NC_068986.1:26785704-26804284 GCF_001194135.2 Octopus bimaculoides | reverse complement strand
ACCCACAGTCAATTTTTAGGGATTTAAAAAAAAAAACTTTACTCGAAATTTTTGCTGTGGCTTTCACTTTAAAAAACAGAGATTATGATATTACATTCGTGGGGGGGGTGCTATTTTAAAAATAATTATCATTTAAAGCTGATTGCTTACTATTATTCTTTTCCATTTTAACTTTCTTATCATAAACCGAATATATGACAGCAATTTTTAACATTAAAGTACTTTTTCAAAGTGGAGGCGCAATGGCCCAGTGGTTAGGGCAGCGGTTATCCTCACAAGTATTTCAACTCTTCTACTTGACTGGCACCTTATTGACCCTGAAAGGATTAAAGGCAAAGCTGACCTCAGCAGGATATGAACTCACTACTACATAACACTATAGATCTTTCCTGCAATCGGACCTGGACACAATGCAACAAAGGATCACAGACTGGCAACTCAAGCTGATTGTGGACAAGTATACTACCATGCATGTTGGGAGGATAAACCCAACATCCACATACTCTGTCCACAACACTAATATCAAGAAGTGTTCTTGTGAACGTGACCTGGGCATTACTGTCAGCAGTGATCTGAGCTGGACAAAGCACATCTCTAAAATTGTTAAGAAGGCCAAGGGTGTCTTGGCACCACTCAGCAAGACCTTTATCAGCCGCTCTCCAGCAATCTATTTAAGTCTGTATATGGCTATGGTGAATTTGCGTCACCAATCTGGAACCCCTATCTTTCTCAGGACAGTGACCTCCTGAAAACTGTTCAGAGACGTGCAACCAAACAACTGTTAGCCTTGGATCACTCAATGCCTTGTGAGTGAATCTGATAGAATAAAATTGTGTGGAGGTTCAGTGTGTGTATGTGTGTGAGTATACACATACATATGTGTATGTGCATATTGTGGAGTGTGTCCCACACCACTTGACTGCCAGAATTGGTTTGATGCTGTTTCACCAAAAGGAAAAAAATAGAATAAGTGTAGCAGACTCAAAACAGAATAAGTACTTGGGGAAATATGTTCAACTAAACATTTCAAGTCAGAGAACCAACAAGTGGTTCAAGATTATCTACCAGACTCCTCCCTGATCAAAACTCGCACAGCTCTCAAATTCTGAAAGAACCTGAAAACTGTCTTGTTCCATCTTGCCAAATTTCTCTTGAAGACCCCAGTTGTATCATGTATTTCTTTCAAATGTTAACAAGGAATTACATGATACCTGTTTGGAAAATATCATAGCTAAACCTTCACCTAGATAAACTCTTTAATATCTTAGCTGTTAGTCTCATGTTCCAAATTTTATGTTATCAATGACATCGTATAGTCATTGAGAAATAACAAAACATGAAGATTCCCTTTTGAGCAGCAGGATAATGATTCTGTTGTTCCCACTAAGTGATAAGCAATTTTATAGTTTATGAATCTTAGTTCAAATATGGCCAAATTCATTTTAACCCTCCTCTCCTAGGTGTAAAATAGAAGTATTTGCCTATAACATTTAGTGGCAAAATAGTAAAAGAAGTATATAGTTGGACAATATATCAGAGCTGTCCAACTGTATTTCATTGAAACTATGAAAGCACAAAAAACCTTTTCTCTTCTATGACATATACATCTATTAACTCTATAGTTTTCACTGATGAAATATTATAGTGTAGAAACATCAGCCTGGGAACTGATAAGTGTGGAAGACTGCGTACATACCAAACCCGGGAGCTTACTGAGATACCTATCTCAAAGTAAGGAACCCTTGCTAGCGTCAGTTAGGAATAAAGGCATAGTGAAAGCAGAGAAAGAGAGAAAAACAAAGCAAGAAGTACAAAAAGAATATGAAGAAGGTGGTGCACCAGCATGACCGCAGCCACTTGGCTGAAACACATAAATAAATAAATACAACAAGGGGCTACATAATCAATTCCATGTAGAAGTTGCTGGAAAATATAGGTAGGACTGGCTGCACAAGACCAAGCTTTGGCTCACTGTGCCGCATCTGTAATAGAGTGGATGAAACCATTGCCCATATCGTGAACAAATGTCCTAGACTTGCTCGAAACCATTACGAGTTGTGGCAACGATGATGTAGTGAAAGTGTTACATTGGAAACTATGCAAAAAGTGGGGTCTAGAGAGAGAGGCAAGATGTGGTAGGATTAGAAACCGGAGCGTGGTGGAATCAGAGACCTGCAAAATCCTGTAGGATTTTCCAATCCAAACAGATCAGATGCTAGAGCATAACAAACCAGACCTAGTGGTGATGGATAAGGTGCACCACATACGTTATATAATTGATGTTACATGCCCCTTTGACCCACAAATAGTTAAGAAGGAAGGTGAAAAAATATATACAATCCTCTTAAGTATGAAATAGGCTGGCTATGGAAAATAAAGAGGGTGAAGATAGTGCCAATTATTGTTGGATCCTTTAGGATAGCATCATAAGGCATCAAGAGGAATATAAAGGAAATTGGAATAAAATGTCCAGTAGAACTGTTACAAAAGGTGTGCCTTCTTGGCACAGCCAGAATAATCAGGAAAGTATTAGTTGAAAAGAACAGATCGCATGGTACTGAAGGTTGTAGGCAGCAAGCCTGCTACACATACAAGACTCCAGGAGTTCCAATAATAAAATGAAAGTCAATGCAACAATGTAAATAGTTGTTTGTAAAGGAAACGTTTCTTCTGTTTAGAATGTTGTTCTACAAATATGCAACGCTGTTATTTAAACGTATAGCATTAATTCATTAAAGAATATTCCCATGCGTTTCAGTACATTGCTTCTATGCCCACCTGTGTCACTAACTTATCTTTAAAGCTAATCCTGTCATGAATCAGAAAAATACATAGGAGTAATGCGCGTCTTCAGGTTCCTTTGGTTACGTTGATGACAGACAAGTGTCTTTAGCAATGTTACACCTTTTCTCACGAGAAGAATTAGAGTAATTCAGTACTACAAGCCACCGAATTATATTTCCAATCCACAGCACTGCTGCTGCAGTGAATTATACACCCTCGTTCTTCGGCGAAAGTAAAGAATACGCACACCCGGTGTTTAGGGTTAGGGTTTTTGTTACGCCGAAAACGAGTGGTGTACGTATTCTTTACCTCTGCCTCGTCTTTTCCGTATCTCCATTGAGCTATGTCTACATGACAATTTAAAGTTGAATATCTCACAAATCTTTAACATACTCAACAGTATTAAATGCGTGATTGTTTTCCCTAAAAGAATGACCGCCTATCTGAAACGTCTCACGTCTCCTAAACGGAATACGAACTTATTTATACTAGCAAACATTTACTGATTCCACTCCATAAAGTTTTAAAGGATTCTAGTCTTTATATTCCACTCCATAAGTTTAAAAGGATTCTAGTCTTTATATAAAATATAAAACAGTAATATATCGGAATTTATTTATTTTATCTATTATCTTCTTGCAGTTTGTGTTTTCCTGGTGTAAAAAAAAAAACCTTATGCAAATGAGCGCCAAAATTATTGACAAATTTGTATTTCCAAACGCAGAACAATAACATCACGATCACATTTCCATTTCAAAAGCTAACTCAAATACAATTCTATAAATCGAAAATAATTTTCGGCACTGTCATGCTATTAGCTGTCAGAAGTGAAAGTGCTCACTGCTAGTGAAGTATCTGCCTGTCTGCCTGTCTGTTGCTGGCCTGTCGATTCTTTGGCTACTGACAGCTAATACCATGACTGGCCGGAGCGAGCTATATGTCTGTCTGTCTGTCTGACTCTCTCTCTCTCTATCTATCTATTACTCGAAAGTTCGCGCGTCCGCGCTAGCTAGTCGTGAGTAGAAAATACAAATTTAATATAAAAACATATTTCCTGAAATTGCAAATTATTTAAAATATAAAAATATAATTTTCAACAGAGAGAATTTATCAAAATAGAAAACAAATGAAGTTTGAAGTTTTAAAATAATAGGATCGACCACTCACGACTAGCTAGCGCGGACGCGCGAACTTTCGAGTAATAGATAGATAGATAGAGAGAGAGAGAGAGAGACAGACAGATAGCTCGCTCCGGCCAGTCATGGTATTAGCTGTCAGTAGCCAAAGAATCGACAGGCATACAGGCAGACAGACAGACAGATACTTCACTAGCAGTGAGCACTTTCACTTCTGACAGCTAATAGCATGATAGTGCCTAATTTTCTTTTTCATTGTAATCTGAAATTGTTTTCTGATTTCATAAAAGAAAGTAACAAACAAAAGATATTTATTAATCGGCCTTATTAGCGTGTAATTTAGGGTTGTCTCCCCTAAATAAAATAATCTCTAGAGTTAATTCCCTTGCACTATAAACTTATCGTAATTTTGTTTCAGCAACGCAATTGTTTGAATTTGATAAATTTATTGTTTTTACACTGATATTTATCAAATTATTTGTTTGATTTTTAATTTTGGATTTAGAAAGGGGAGCAATATATTAAAAAAATTAGTGGTTAACATGTTTTCTGTGTGATATTCCCAAAAGTCTCCTGAAACATTCATCTCCGTAGCTTGAATTCTTCTTTCTCTTTCTGCTGTCAGTGTCCATGTCTCACAGACGTACAGAAATATTGAGATCATCATCCTAATTTTGGAGCTCAGTGAGATATTTCTGTCTTTCCACAGTCTTCTGAATTTGGTCATTGCTGCGGTTGTTTTGGCAATGCAGGATATTACTTCAGGCTTGGAACCTTGGATACTTACTAACACCCCAAGATATTGTATCACAAACGAAGAAGTGAAAAGAAAAATAAAGCAAACAATAGGGCCCTATAAGGAACTTCTTACCACAGTAAAGAAATACAAGCTCAGGTGGTTTGGGCATGTCACCTGCTCATCAGGGATGGCCAAAATAATCTTTCAGGTAACAGTAAAAAATGGCAGACAGAAAAGGTGGTAAAATAACAATCTGTGAGTGGACAGGTTAAAAATGAGAGGCAGAAGACAGAGATGGGTGAAGGGATATGGTTGCAAAATCATTAGTGGTACCCCAGCGGTCAGTGAGACGATGGGATAGGTAATATGAGGCGGTGAATTGGCAAAGTTGTAAGAGCATAAGGAGAAATGCCTCACATGTTTGTTCTGGCTCATTGAGTACTAAGTTTAAATCCCACTGAGATGAATTTTGCCTTTCACCTTCACTGATTGGTAGAACTGTTTGAGCCTCAGACAAAATGGTTTGTAGTATTTATTCCAGTTTTTTGCCTTTTGAATTCTTGGGTAGTAGACTTAATCCGTTACCTGTTTTAACACCATCGCCTGGTCCTTAGGTGTCTTTAAGCAGAATTCACTCTGTGGCTAGCATTTAGGCCAGATTTAGGGTTTGAGGATAACGCCTGACTCCCTCCTGGCCTACCACTAGCTTAGAAAGCACTGAAATGGGGGTCAAGGACACCGATCTCCTCCCTTTCCTGAAGAAGTTTTTTTTTTAAAGGCGTGACTGTGTGGTAAGAAGCTTGCTTCCCAACCACATGGTCCTGAGTTTAACCCCACTGCGTGGCACCTTGGGCAAGTGTCTTCTACTATAGCCTCAGACTGACCAAAGCCTTGTGAGTGGATCTGGTGGATGGAAACTGAAAGAAACCCATCGTTGATACACACACATATATGTATGTATACATGTATGAATGAATCTATATGTGTCTATGTTTGTCCCCCTACCACCACTTGACAACTGGTGTTGGTATGTTTACATCTCCGTAACAGCGGTTTATCAACAAAGACCAGTAGAATAAGAACCATACTTTAAAAAAAATATTAAGTCCTGGATGAGCAGGCGACATGGGGTTGATTTGTTCAACTAAAAACGCTTCAAGGCAGTGCCCCAGCATGAACAGTCACTCAAAAGTATCCTCAAATGGAGATATACTGATCTTATCTCTTTCAAAAGCAACAAAACACAAATGTTACTCATATCAAGAAAATATCATCACACCCAAACCTCATTTAAGCATGGGCCACACTCAGCTAGAACCTACACTGTAACTCCAATTGTTGGATCTCACAATTGGATCTAAGGTTCTCTCTTAGTAAAAAGAAAATCCTGAACATAGTTAGGACTGGATGCATCCAAATGGCTGGCCCTTCTTGTCAGGATCAGAAGATACTTAATCTTCCAACAGTTATTGATACTCTACAAAATTCAGATGAGGATCACAATTGAATATTGGTGTCTTGGATTCATCTGGTTGTTGCACATACAGACACTTTACACAGCTTCCAGAAAAGAGCCACCTGAATGACTGGCATAAAGTCATTCAGCCTCAGGCTCACAAGCATAGGCTAATCATATTCAGACAGTTTAGACTGGAAGAATCCAAACTTGTTTCTCTTCAAAAATTACCATTTAGGAGAATTGAAAAGCAAGTAAAACACTTCTCAACTTCCTAAGACTGCTGCTGTTTATCCTTTTACAGGTTGATGTGCTGTGCCAATGAAAGTTAAGAGCCATGATAATGGAAGCAGCACTGAAGATATGAACACTAAGGCTTTGACTGGTAACCTAGCAACCTATTAGCATGGTTATCTTCATCAGTTTTTTACTGATTCCACAGAGTTGGCTGCATTCATGCTGTTATTATTTCCTCAAAATAATTCACCTGGTGCTTTAAAAGTTAAGTGCCTGTCACTAAGTATGTAATAACATAAAAAGGATGATTTACAAACGAATGAGACTGTGGGATAAAATTAAAATATTTTCTTTGTAAAATCTGTTTTTTTTTTATTATTATTCATTCATCCGATTTTCCAAACAAATGTTTTGAATATCATCCTGAATCTCATATGCAAAGTTGAACCTATATTACATGCTTCAATACACTAAAAACATTTTAAGCATATTTTCTTGAGTTTCTGCTGATGATATTATGGTGTATCTAATTCATTTGTGCATCTTATATGCCGTCAAATATGGTTTGTTTAATAAATTGAACAAAAAAATTTTGCAGGCACGTGCCATTTTTACTATAAACAATTCAGCAATGAAGTTGGTGAGAGAAATGCCATTATTTCAGTAAACTGAGGCAAAGTAGTTTTATACACCATTCTATCTTTTGTTGAGGAATACTGTGTTTGAAAATATTTTCTGTTGTGATATGTCAAATTTACTGAGCAACATGGCTTTAGAAAATGCCAAGTGGTAGGTATTTAACATCATCACTGGAATAAGCATGAATTTTAATTTCACAGTGAAAGAGTTAAACAAGTTGTCATCTATGCATCTTTACCCAGTTTCACACAACCACCTTGTCCTTGAACAGAGGCGTATCCAGATTCCAAAGTTAGCAGGAATAAGCACATAAAAAAAAGCACGATGACACATACCAAAAATATAAAATTATTTCTTTTATTTTATGTGAAATATTTCATTAGTTACAGTGTATGTAATTGTATTTTACTTTCATTAATTTCATGTTTCAGTAACAATGTCATTATGTATAAAATAGGAGATAGGAAGGAGAAAATATGATAAAACAACATCTATTTCCTTCTTGCCTTTTGTCGTATTTTCTCACAACCTATCATCCTGTTTTAGCTAGTTATGCCATGTGGGCAGAGCCTGAGGATTGTGTAAAGGCACCAGATGTGCTATAAAATGCTGAGTTTTAACAAATTGTTAAAAAGACACAAATTTTGAAATATGTGTTCGGTGGGAGTGGTCACTCCCCTTGCTCCCCTATTAACTATGTCAGTGCCCTTGAGTGTCTTTAGCAGAACCCCCACTACTGCAAGCACTTCAGCTTTAGGCTAAATAGATATCTGGATAGTAATCCACGAGCTATTTTTACTGTTTCTTTCATTTATGCCAGTCTCTGAAGCTCTGCAAAGTTCAACATTGTTGTTCTTTCTCCCCTGACTACATTTTTATGGTTTAGTCAGAGAAGAAAGGATATCAGACATGAATTTAAAAAGTCACACTATAACAGCAGCAACACAGTTTGAACTAATAACATGGATCAAATATTGGGGAGAAATCTAAGGCAAGTCATAAAAAAGTACGCCAAGTCACCAAATGCAATATAGAAGGGAATGTTGCGTGTGAGCTTGTTAAATAAAAAATATATATTATCATTATCATCATTGTTTAATGTCCACCTTCCATGCAGGCATGGGTTGGATGGTTTGACAGGAGCTAGACAGGTAGAAAACTATCTCAGGCTACTGTGTCTGTTTTAGCAGGTTCTTATGGTTGCATGTCCTTCCTAACACCAACCACTCAGAGTGGACCGAGTGCTTTTTACATGGCACCAGCACAGGCGAGGTCAGTTTTGGCAAGATTTTTACAGCTGGATGCCTTTACAGCGTACTGTTCCATGATGGCAAGACAACAAAAAAAGTACTCCATCTGGTGAGAGATAGATATTATTTGATAGACACAGTATGTATACTTTTATGAGCTACTAATAGTTTCATGCAATGAAAACAACTCAGACAGCATTTTATATAACATCTGGTGCCTTTACACAATCCTCAGGCTCTACCCACATGGCATAACTAGCTAAAACAGGATGATAGGTTGTGAGAAAATATGATAAAAAGCAAGAAGGAAGTAGATGTTGTTTTATCATATTTTCTCTCCATCCTATTGTCATATTTTAGCTTGTTATGCCATGTGGGCAGAGCCTGAGGATTGCATAGAGGCACCAGACATATAAAATGCTGTCTGAGTTGTTTTTCATTGCATGAAACTATTAGTAGCTCATAAAAAATATATACTATATTTCTTAAATAATAATTAGATTTATATATTTGAAAGCTGTTAAAATGCATTAGAGATATGTTTGTTATGAATGAATATAAAGATGAGCATATTTAATACAGGTGTATCTCTGTCATCTGTTTTAAGTGCTTATGTGTAAAAGAGCTATATATAAGAATTGTGTGTTTGCTAAATATATATCAGTTTTGCTGTTTCCTATGATGTACATGTGAAAAGGAGAATTAGCATGATAGTAAATGTGAATATGAGAGAGAGCTAAGAATATAGAATATATCCTTTATCACCTTTGGTGAGGTAGAGCTTCAGAAACATTAAGACAACTCTGTATAGAAATCCAAATTGAAACTTATTTATCAAAGATATGTTGGATGTTCCTGAATGTTCTGTTTGCATTTTTGTGTGAAAATAAAGGCAGGTCTTTGAAGTTAACCAACAATTTACCACAACCATTACAAGATATGATTGGTTGAAATAAACATCAGAAAGTGTTTGCTGCCTGCGAAGGTTGCTTAGCACATGGAACTTTGGCTAAAAACAACACCATAGTCTAGATCAGTGATCCTCAACTGGGGTCCATATAAGATTTTTGGAGGCCCAAGCAACAAAATTATAAATCAGGGATCCATAATAGTATTTTAAGGACCTCTGAAAAAATTCTGCTTTAAATGTATCTATTGGTGTATATTGCAAGAAACAGCTATGTTCCTTTCTCTAACATTTTATGCAGTTCAACCTACATAAGTTAATGTGTGAAAAACAAAATAAGAATTTTGAAAGAAGTATCTATAAAATTAGTTTTTATACATTGAATAGCTATGGGTGTCCACCAGAATAAAATAGTAATCAAAGGGGTCCATAGATAAAAAAAAAAAAAAGATGGTTGAGAACCTCTGATCTAGACAGAGCTATGAGAAGTTTGATTTGAATGAAACTGATGACAAGCTATCAATAAACTGAAAGTAATCTGAGACAGCATAACAAACAAGGTTTGAAAATATTAGGAAACTTTTTATCTGACAGTAAAACGTTAAGTGATACATTAACCTAAATCCTGCTCTTAAACACCACTGAAGCTTACTTGATAAATGATACATAACATTGTAAAGCAAAATAATATAACAATGCTTTATTGAGTTATATTTAAAAGTGTAGAGTCCTTATTTGTATGAAATGAAATACACATTGCTAATTGTTTTAGAAGTTATGTCTGACAGAGCATAGTATAAAAATCTAGACAACATGGAGATATTCATTAACTTAACTTATTATTATTTATTATTATTATTATTATTATTATTATTATTATTGTTCAGTAGTTTTATTTTTATAACGTGCTTTCACTTCACTACCGAGCGCAGCTCTGTGCGCCTTGGGCATGTGCTGTGGTTTGCTGTGGTGCTCTTATGTTTACTGTATTGAAAGTGTTTTGCGTAGAATGTGTGCAGTACCCAGTAGTGCAATTTTCTGTATGTTATATATATTTGTAAGTCCTGGTATTTTTGTTATGTATTTGTCTGAATATTTTTTTATTATACCTAAGGCACCTACTATGATAGGAATTGTTTCTGTTTTTCGATTCCACATTCGAGTTATCTCTATTTCCAGGTCTTTGTATTTTGAAAGTTTTTCCATTTCTTTTAGAGAAACGTTGTCATCTGCTGGTATTGATACATCAATTAGAAAGCATTTTTTTTCTTTTTCTTCTTCTTCTTCTTCTTCTTATTATTATTATTAATATTAATAATAATAATAAGGTGGCAAGCTGGTAGAGTTGTTAGCATGCCAGACCAGATGCTTGGCAGCCTTTCTTCCAGCTTTAGTTCTAAGTTCAAATTCCACCAAGGTCGACTTTGCCTTCCAAGGTTGATAAAATAAGTATCAGTTGAAGTGTTTTTAACACACACTTTGTGTATGTGTGTTTGATTTTGTTTATATACCTTGAGCTGTTTCTAATTCATATTGAATGGAGACGTGTAGATTTGTGCTGCACCCAAGAAGTAAGGTGGAGAGGAAGTTCTGCTAAGTTTCTCACAGGCAAAGAACATAGCTATAAGATTTTCTGGGAAGAAAACACTGATGGGGTTGAGGGCGTGGGTATACTCCTTGCAGAGAAATGGGTTGATAAAGTAATCGAGGTTGTCAGAATCTGCCATGGAATACTTAAGCTTAGACTAGTGCTTGAACATGGATTAGCAAACAATATCTCAGCCTATACCTCTCAGCCAGGGCTACCTGATGAATAGAAAGACCGATTATATGACAAACTACTTTGTTGACAAATGACAGGGACCTTCTCTTTGTGGCTGGTGACTTCACCGGGCATGTTGGACAACATCCAAGGAGCTTCCATGGAGTACATGGTGTACATATGTACATGGTGGCAAAGGATTTGGTTCATGCAACGAGGAGGGAACCAGGCTGCTGGAATTCTGTGATGCAGTTGATCTTATGATCTGTAATACTAACTTCAGGAAACCTGCCAGTCACCTGTTCACCTACTAGTCTGGTGGGCGCACTAGTCAAATTGACTACATTCTTACCAGGAAACGGGAAAGATGGCTACTCATAAATGCCAAAACTTTCCAAGGTGAAGAATGCATCCCACAACATAGGTTAATAGCAACTTCAGGATCTGGGCTAAATGGTTGCCCAGAAGATGACCAGCATAGAAAAGAATGATCTGGAAGCATAAGAATCTTCTGAATGGACAGAGATTTAGAGAAATATTACTTGAAGCTTTTGATGAAAAAGAGGAGGATATAGCATCATGTAATGTGGAGAACAACTGGAGGTTCCTATGGGACAACTTGTTGAGGGCTACTGACCAGATCTGTGGCTGATGCAGAGCCCCTTCTTGACCTAAGGTAACGTGGTGGTGGAACAATGTAGTTGACAGGGCCATTAGGGAAAAGAAACAGGCATGGAAGGCCTGAAAGTGTGGTGATAGCAGAAAACTGTATCAGATCATCAGAAGGGAGGCTAGGAGACAGGTTTACTTAGCCAGTGGGGAAGCAGATAAGAAAAAATTTACCAATGTTCTGCATCATGAGGACCAGAGACTTGAAGTGTTTCATATTGCAAGATAGTGTATGAGAGAGAATTGTGATATCATAGGAGTCCTCAGCTCCCTCTTATTCATCATAGTCCTCCAGGCAATAACAGAGGAATTCAAGACAGGCTGCCCCTGGGAGCTTCTCTATGCTGATGACATTGCTCTAGTAGCTGAGTCACTTCCAGAACTATAGTAGAAGTTTCAGGTATGGAAGCAAGGTCTAGAATTGAAGGGCCATAGAGTCAATCTAGCAAAAACCAAAGTCTTAGTAAGTAGGAAGGCAAACACATCACATATCTCTTCAGGTAGATGGCCTTTCACAATCCCTTCAGGTAAAAAAGGCGTATTTAAAAATTCTATAAGATGTACCAGGTGAAAGCTATGGACACATAAGAGGTGCAGCAGTATCAAAGGAAGGTTAACTGGGAAGATAGCTTTTGTGTGTAATAGATGTTACAGGGGCAATAAATACTGAAGATGTACAGAAAACAGATTCCATCACATGCTAGGGGGAAAAACTAGAAGTAGTTGATGGTTTCCATTACCTAGGTGACCAAGTCAGTGGCAGAGGTAGATGCTCTGAGAGCATAGCTGCTACAATAAGAATAACCTGAGCAAAGTTCAGAGAGCTCCTACCTCTGCTGGTAACAAAGGGCCTCTCACTCAGAGTGAAAGTTAGACTGTATGATGCATGTGTGCAAACTGCCATGCTACACGGCAGTGAAACATGAGCTGTGACTGCTGAGGACATGCATAGGCTTGAAAGAAATGAAGCTAGTATACTCCACTGGGTGTGTAATGTCAATGTGCATACACAACAAAGTGTAAGTGCTCCGAGAGAAAAGTTGGACATAAGAAACATCAGATGTGGTGTGCAAGAGAGACAACTGCGATGGATGGTCATGTGTTGCATATGGATGAGGACAGCTGTGTGAAGAAGTGTCACACCCTAACAGTGGAGGGAACCTGTGGAAGAGGTAGACCCAGGAAAACATGGGATGAGGTGGTGAAGCACAACCATCGAATGTTGGATCTCACAGAGACAATGACAAGTGACTGAGACCTTTGGAGATATGCTGTGCTTAAAACCCGGCAAGCCAAGTGAGATCATAGCCGTGGCTGATGCATAACCGACCTGTTTCAAAGTACCCTTGAATTGTCAGGCAATATGCTGTGCTTGAGAAGAACTGTTGAATCAAGTGAAATTGTAGTCGTGAGCAATGCTGGTGCTGCCTGACTGTCACTTGTGCAAGTGGCACATAAAAAGCACCATTTGAGTGTGGCTGATGCCAGTGCCACCTGACTAGCTCTCATGCTTGTGTCACGTAAAAAGCACCATTCAAGCATGGTTGATGCCAGTGCCACCTGGCTGGCTCCCATGCCAGTGACATGTAAAAAGCACCCACTACACTCTTAGAGCAGTTGGCATTAGGGAGGGCATCCAGCTGTAGAAACCTTGCCAAATCAGGTTGGAGCCTGGTGCAGCCTCCTGGCTTGCCAGTCCTCAGTCAAACCATCCAACCCATGTCAGCATGGAAAGCAGACGTTAAGCAATGATGTTGATGATGATTTATATATATATTAGATTGGCGGAGTCACATATTATTTATTGCTAAATGACGATATAACATAACAAAATACCGAAGTGACGTACTACAAGAATAACAAATAACTGTCAATTTCAAACCTTGAACTCTGTAGGTCAAGTGACCTACTAGATGTAGCAGCCAAATCTTTCATATGTCACATTCTGTTATCATAAACAGGAAAGTCTAAGTCTGAAAAAACAAGATGGTCATGATTGGAATGTCTTTGATAATAGGTTTATTCAATCAGGTCTGATTAGCAGTTGAACAACAACAAATAGAACATGAGCCATCAAGAAAGCCTCTATGGGTCATGGGTATGAAACATTTTGGCTTCATGTGTCTAGCATTGCTGATTTGATGCTGACCTATTTGACATCAGATATTTTAATGTTTCTCTTGTTCTCTCCATCCTTTTCTTAGAGTCTGTCTCTGTCTCCCTATCTTTCTCTCTGTTTATGTGTACGAGAGTATTTCTCTTTACGTGTATGAGGAGAGGGAAAGTGTTAATGTTAAGCTTGTTCATTTAATAAATTGTAATGTCTTTTTCTCTCCCTCTCTTTCTATTTGCATGTGTACATTTCTGTGCATGCATATGCACGTGTGTTTGTTTCTAGCAACAGCAGTAACAACAGATCAAGAAAGCAAATGATAAACAAAATATATTCTTTTAATTAGCTTATGGGAATGTGTGGTGCTAGTATGACCTATGCAGTGGCAGCTCGTGTATAGGCACAGCGGAACTGCAGCATCCCCTATTATCACTCGATATTATTGGTAATATTCAATATAAAGAGTCCTTTTTTCTTTAATTCTTTCTTTATAGTTGTACAATATATAATCCTTAAGCTTAATGTTAGTAGCCATCCCCCTAGTTTATGAAAAAAATACAAATATCCTTTGTATAGGACTGTGTGCTTCACAGTTCCAGTGACATGGTGTTTGACTGTTGTACGCATGCTCACATGTCCAAGATAGGAAACTTCATGCTAGGGAGAGAGAGCACTGTCGTTCATGCAGTGCCAGTGAAAGGTAGTGTTTCTTTTTGACTCTGCATGTGTTGTGCTTAAAAACATGTTTATATTCTTGAATGTGACAAAGTGTAGAATTAGATTATTATCCTGCTTCCAGCTTCAGTGTTGCAGCCAGGATTTGAAAAATAGGGCAGATTTTCCCCCCTTATTTTGTAATTTATGGGGGTGTTTTTTAAAAACAATTCACGGTGGTGTTCAGTGGACAAATTAAACACACTACCCATCAGTGGCTAAAACGCGAACCAATCAAATTTATGTATATGTATTTGTTTTATATGTTTGTTTCCTTTTACACAATATTAAAACAACGGCTAAAACTTTTCTAAAGCAGCACCCCCACTAATTTTATCTACAAGCCACCACTGGATCTATGTAACTTCATAAAGATATTATATTGGTCTTATTGACATAATATTTACATACCTTCAAATTATGTACCTGCAGCATTGATGTTTTGTAATGTATCGTTTAAAAGAGTATATGACAATCAGAGAAAAATTAAGATTCTTGAAACTGTATTATTACTGACTTTTTTCTAACATTAAACTGGCGACAGATGATTCAAATTTACCAGTGAGGGGTAACATCTATGCTCTTCCCTGAGACAATAGTGATTTGCACTCTCAGCCACAAATATGCCAAACAGATGCATTGTTATATAAGTTTACAATACATATGTAATTATTTCTTCATTCAAATATTTATTTATATCAGTGGTTCTCATCCTTTTGCATAGAAAGACTAACATTTTCTAAATAAAGTTGTTGTTTAGCCACATGTTAGGCAATCCAGATCCACAACTAAGGACTGGCTGAGCTGATCTATGAGGAAGGACTTCCAAAATGGGACTACCCAGCCTTTTCTCAGACACAGTGTATGTCTTTTACATAAATTGATTGTAGGGAGTGAAATGAGGGAGAGCTGGCAGCTACTTCTAGCACATTGACAATCACATAGATACTCCCTTGTTGGTTTGTTTCAAACAAAATATGAACGAAGGTAATGCCAAGAATAATTTTTAAATGTTATTATAACACACACACACATCTGTAGGTATTACATTGCCATGATATCAATACTTCAAATTCAGTATTGACTGGGCATAAGGTGGTGAGCTGGCAGAATCGTTAGCACGCCGACCACAAATCTTACTGTCATTTCATCCATCTTAATGTTCTGAGTTCAAATTGCGCCGAGATTGACTTTGCCTTTCACCCTTTCGGAGGCGATAAAAATAAGTACCAGTTGAACACAGAGGTCCATAGAATTGACTTATCCCTCCCCTGAAATCGCTAGCCTAGTGCCAAAATTTGAAACCAATATACCATCTAAACCTCATTCAATTAACTACACCGGCTTCCCAGAACCGAATCTTTTACAGCAAGCAAGGAACGACTTTTAGAAGAGTCTAGAATTTAATTTTCATTCTCATCAATCTCCTTTAACTTCAGCTATGTCCGTATGAAATAATTCCCTCTCTTTTTTCAAGTAGATCTAAGTTTTTTTTTTCAAGCCACTCGAAGAAGTATTTGTGTAGATCAGTTAGGGGCAACCTGCGGGCATTTTTGAATGACACGCCTAATGAAAAATTACCTTCCATTTTCTTTGTGGTGCGACTTGCCTGATGATGAACAATGTTTGTGACCCGCTTCTCGAAAAATGGTTGCTTATGCTTGGTATAAGATATTCTGTGTTCGTTCTCACTTAAAACTGTTTTAGTTGTGTTGCTAACGCCCTCAGGAGATGTGTTACAGTCGCCTATGGTTCTTCATTTTAAGTCTGACTACTCTGGCAGAGAATCTAATACCTATTTGTTTTAGCAAGTCACAAAACCAATTTTCGAAGAGCATTAGCTCTAGTTTGACCTAACATATTACTAGTTCATGTTTTACCGAACCGCCCCACCCCAGACAGCTGAGAATCAGAGTCAACGCTATAGAGATTTTGGAGATAAAAATATGACTACATACTACATAGCGTTCAGTCAGTTGCTCGTTGTCAACAAGTAATAATAATAAATACGACTACATATTTATATATATATATATATACATATTACTGAGAGAAACAAACGATTGTCTTTGCTCTCTAGAAAAATTTAGGTTATGAACAAGTAGTAGCAGTGCTAAGATGAAGCTTGCTAAATCCTATTGCAGAACGAACTATTACAAGATTTTATGTGGTTAAAAGCAATATTAACGTTAAATAAAAACTGAAAATATGCTATTATTTCTGATATATAATACATTAATTTTGCGACCTTTAGCGGAAATAAATAATTAAATTATATATATATGTGTACATGTATGTATGTATATATATACACATATATTTCTGAAAGTGTGTATGCATGTAAAAATGATCAAATCACTAATTTGTTCGGCATCATACGCGTTTTATGTTGGGATAAAATAGGTTTGTCCACTTGATGTTCCAGTACTGTAAAAGTGGTATAAAGAGGCACGAAAAAACTACAATTATCATAGTTGACGTCACATGTCAAAGCCTTCTGGTTTAGTCCATTATAATGTTTAGGGTTTATTGAAACTTACATCGTCATTTCTATTATTTCTTATTTTAAATGCTTTGAAACAGATTAAAAATATTCGTGCTATTTACTCTTGATTATGTTTTTCATTTTATTATACATTAGCAGAATTGATTTTATTTGAATACAAACATTTGTTTTTATTTAGTCTAAATTTATAGTGCGAATCTATCGCACCTTTTTTTAGGTCAGATCTATAAACCGCCATTCCTGAAATCTTTAATGATGTGCATGAAGCATTCTTGAGGTATTTTTTTATAATTTCTGTTATATATTGACCCATGCTTGCCCAACGTTAAATAGCTATTATTAGTATTTGTTAACCTTTAATACTTTTATGTTTTAGTTTTAAGTAATGAACATCGAGTCAATTTTATTCTCAAATCATTGTGTACCTTGATCGTACATGCTTTCCCTTTTGCTTGCAGTCTGAATGTAATGGTTAGGCATATTTTCCCCTTGTTTTTCCACCCCCGCTGTCCACATCTCACTTGATTTTACTATAAAAAGAAGATGCCCATTTCTCGATAGTTGTACTTATATATAAATATGCACATTTATATATATATTGAGAGGAAGAGACAATCTTGCATATGAAATAGATTCGGTTTCATTGACAATTAACACCTGGCACCGAGTTTTTCTTTTCTTTCTATGATGTGTTGTATCAGTCCTAAATATTGCTTCCGCTTTGAGCAAACCTTCGATTCCACTTGATGACAGAACACTACTAAATGCTTTCTTCCTCCCATATTAAAATCTTATTGCCGCACTAGTCTATCGTTTTTAATTTCCTTCCTTAATTATGTGACTACTAATTAATACATTTATAAACAAAATTATATATAATATACACACACACCTCCGCCTTCTACGGGTATATATAGATAAACATGCCTATATAATACACAACTTATATAATATATATATATATATATACACACACACATACATATATACACAGTCTTATATTAGATGGCTGAGGAGCGTATTGGATGTATATTTGTAGCAATAAATTTTGAAACCATTTTGTTTTTGTAATGATATTTACATTGTTAAAGGTTGTTGCGAAGAGCTAAGTATACCTGACATTTAATAAACATTTGAGAAAAGAAAGGAAGCTATACTAAAATTAACTTGTGTATACATTGCTACATGCAAATTGTTATCTACTTGTTATGACTATATATATATATATATATATATATATATATATATATATTTATGTGTGTGTGTGTATGTATATATAGTTGTACGCATTTTTTTGTTAGGAAAATATCTCAGCCAGTGTTCAACAAATAAGACGAGGAGGTAGGCAGCAGCAGTCGTACCCTTGTTGTTTGCTTTATATAGCGTACTGTACTGTATTCCTCCATGTTCCGCCATTATACATGTCGTTTGTTTCATCGTTTTATTTCGTCTCACCACAACAAATCGTCTTTAAACCGCAAATAGAAGAAATGTCTTGCAAATAGTTTTTAGTCTGCTTCTTCGAAATTCAAAATTAAATTTCCTCATTGAAAAATATTTTCTTCATCGTGACTGTGTTCATAGCAGCTGATACATAAATACATGTTTGTATGTATGTATGTGTGTGTGTGTGTGTGTGTATATATATATATATATATATATATATAT